>NW_015164293.1:42872-60460 GCF_001447785.1 Gekko japonicus
TAATAGCCACTGATGGACCTCTGCTCCATATGCTTATCTAATTCCCTTTTGAAGCCGTCCATGCTTGTAGCCGCCACCACTTCCTGTGGCAGTGAGTTCCATGTGTTAATCACTCTTTGGGTGAAGAAGTACTTCCTTTTATCCGTTCTAACCCGACCGCTCAGCAATTTCATGGAGTGCCCACGAGTTCTTGTATTGTGAGAAAGGGAGAAAAGTACTTCTTTCTCTACCTGCTCTTTCCCATGCATAATCTTGTAAACCTCAATCATGTCACCCCTCAGTCGTCGTTTCTCCAAGCTAAAGAGCCCTAAGCGCCTGATGTGTCTGAGTGCTTTTTAATGTTTCTCCATGTGCTGCCAACAAAGTATGTATTTTTATTAACCATTTTTGATATTGGTAGTGTTGTGTTTGGAGAAGACGTTTCATAAAATTTATTATTTAATTTTTTAAAAAAAGAAATACACATAAATGCCGGGACTCCCACAGCGGAAGTGCAAATCAAAATGAACACAGAAGCAGGGTTTCCAACAATGCTCCCTCTAAGCTATGGAGTCCTGTGAGCAAAATTCTACTTTGTGAGCTGCTGGCATTAAAGTCGGGAGCAAACGATTTGGCTATTGCATTAATTTGCTCTGGCGCCTGAGCGAAGACAGAAATCTCTGAGCTGTAGGCTCAAAAACTGTGAGCTGGCTCACACTGACTCAGCTTAGAGGGAATACTGGTTGGCCAGGTCCCCTGGCCACCGGCAGAGGAGGGGTAGGGTTGTCAGATCCAGGTTGGGAAACTCCTGGGCATTTGGGGATGGAGCGGGGGGGGGGACAGGGACCTCAGTGGGGTTACAGTGCCACAGAGTCCACCCTCCGAACCATTACTTTCTCCGAGAGAAGTGATTTCTGTAGTCTGGAGAGTAGCTGTAATTCCAGGGGAACCCCAGGTCCCACCTGGGGGATGGCGTCTCTTCTTCTGTTTGAAGAATCACCTTTATGTCGATGGAAAGACAGAGGTTGAATCTGTATTAGTGCAGTTCAGAAGGCGTTCTTCTAATAATTTTTAGGACTGGTTAATACCATCACTTTATTCGTCTTATTCATTTAAACGTTTACATCCCGCCTTTCCTCTTGGGTCCAAGGTAGTTCACAAGAATAGTTAAAACACTCCCAACTAAAACCAACGATAAAAACTTGTTGTTGTTGTTGTTCAGTCGCACAGTCGAGTCCAACTCTTCGCGACCCCATGGACGAGATCACGCCAGGCCTTCCGGTCTTCCGCCGTCCTCTGAAGTTTGCTCAACTTCATGTTCGTTGCATCGATGACACTGTCTGACCATCTCATCCTCTGCCGTCCCCGTCTTCTTTGACCTTCAGTCTTTCCCAGCAACAGGGTCTAGCAAACCCCAAATCTCTCACTCGTTTCCCCCCTTTAAAAGAGGCCAGCCATTCAACCCCCCCTCAAAAAAGCCTTGCCACACCTCCTGACATGGTTGCCAACCTCCCGGTGGCGGCTGGAGACCTCCTGGGGATCACGACTGATCTCCAGGCGACAGAGATCGGTTGACCTGGAGGAAGTGGCCTCTTTGGAAAGTGGACTCTGTGGTGTTATACTCCACTGAAGCCCCTCCTCTTCCCCGAACCCCGCCCTCCTTAGGCTCCACCCCCAAAATCTCCAGGTCTTTCCCAACCCAGACCTGGCAACCCTACCTCGCCGCTTCCTGGAGTCCAATCCACCAGGTCCCCCCCCCCAGGCCCCTGGGGGGGGATGGGGGGTGGGGGGTCTCCAGATCCAGGCTGGGAAACTGCCGGAGATTTGGGGGTGGAGCCTGGGGAGGACAGGGGCCTCAGTGGGGTGCCATGCCACAGAGCCCACCCTCCAAAACATCCATTTTCTCCAGGGGAACTGATCTCTGTAGTCTGGAGAGGAGCTGTAATTCCAGGGGATCCCCAGGCCCCACCTGGAGGCCGGCATCTCTACATTCCACAGAGCTGGAGCCATGGTGGGAAAGGCCCAGGCTCTGGAAGAAGAAGAAGAAGAAGAAGAGAAGCGATTGGATTTATACCCCGCCCTTCACTACCCAAAGGTGTCTCAGAGCGGCTTACACGCTCCACTCCCTCCCCCTCCCCACAACAGACACCCGGGGCGGAGGGGGGGGCTGAGAGAGAAGAGAGCAGATTGGATTTATACCCCGCCCTTCACTACCCAAAGGAGTCTCAGAGCGGCTTACAAACTCCATTCCCTCCCCCTCCCCACAACAGACAGACACCCTGTGAGGTAGAAGAAGAAGAAGAAGAGACTGGATTTATACCCGGCCCTTCACTACCCAAAGGAGTCTCAGAGCGGCTTACAAACTCCTTTCCCTTCCCCTCCCCACAACAGACACCCTGTGAGGTAGGTGGGGCTGAGAGAGCTCTTGACAGAAACTGCTCTTTTTCAAGGACAGCTCTTGTCAGAACTAGGGCTTGCCCAAGGTCATCCAGCATCTGCAAGTGGAGGAGTGGGAAATCAAACCCGGTTCTCCCGGATTAGAGTCCGCACACTTAACCACGACACCAAACTGGTGCCAGATGGGCCACCCTGCGGTGGGATCCCTGACGGGTGGCTGCCTGATGACCGCAGTTGGCTCTTGTGAGTTTATCTCCCTGATACGGCAAGGCTTCCCAGAGCTGTATACAATAATAAGATATCAACGGCACACTTCCTTTTCCAAAACTGAACAATAACTCTCTGCTGCCATAAAGAACTGTAGGATCATAGAGCTGGAAAGAGCCGGAGAGGCCATCTAGTCCAGTCCTGCACTTGAGGCCGAAAACCCAAAGCTACAACTTCCCTGAGAGACGGCCATCTGACCTCTGCTCCCAGATCTCCATCGAGGGGCGACCCTCCTCCCAGGTCAACAGCTCCCATGCTGAAATGTTCTCCAAACACTGGAAGTTTCTCATTGGTCGAATCTGCATTTGTCCCAGCCTTCTGACTCCGTCTTCAAAAAAGCTGTCTACATTTGCTTTCGTTTTCACACCTCAACAGTGCTAGCCTACTTTTGCGCGTCTGCGTATGTTTATCGCCCTCTCGTGGCGGCTCCACTGTCGTTGCGCCTCCCCACTGCTTTAAAAGAATCTTCTCCAAACAACGTTCAAACAAGCAGGGCTATTTTTGGGCAGGAACGCACAGGAACGGAGTTCCGGCTGTCTCCCGAGTTGGCCACGCCCAGCAGGAACTCATTAGCATAAAAGGCCACACCCAACAGCAGGAACTCATTAGGATTGGCTACATGTGAGGTGTGTGGCCTAACATGCAAAGGAGTTCCTGCTACAAAAAAAGGCCCTGGGTTTTGACAACAAACAAAGTAAACAGAATAAGAAGCAAAAGGTGGGTGTGGCTGGATGAGCACACTTCTGGTAACATGGGGGTGTGGCCTAATATGCCAATGAGCTGGGCTGTCAGGGGTGTGGCCTAATAGGCGAATGAGTTCCTGCTGTTGGGTGTGGCCTATTATGCTAATGAGTTCCTGCTGGGCTTTTCCTACAACAAAAGCCCTGCAAACAAGCTTAGAGAAAGACAGTGTCACAGCAGCACGAAACTGATTTAAAAATGCAAATACAGATTCGACCATTATGTCTGACCAAAATTGACCCTCCTGTTCTTTACGGCCTCTGGAACGGCAGAGAACAAGGGTTGGCCTATTTAGAGGAGTGAGACTCACGTCTCCTCCTGGCTAAACATACCCCTTTCCTTGCAGGACTCAGTTAACGGATTCATTTCTGAGACGGCTTTAGGTCTGTGGTCTTTTAAAACACGGCTAGGAAAGCAGAGCAGAGATAGGGGGAGAACTTTTAAAATATATATATATATATATATATTAAAAAAGAAAAGAAAAACCGAATAACTAATTAAAAGGGGGGAGGGAGACAAAAAAACCATATATTCATTGGACAAAGGTATCCGACAGAGGGAGTTTTGCTTCTTGAAACTTCAGGCTCTGAAAATCTAGGGGGTCCCTAAGGTGACGCTGGACTCGAATCAAGCTGCAATGTATGACTAAGCATCCAAGGCCCCGATTTCTCACTGAGTGCTTCAAGCAAGCGAGAACAAGAAAGAGGAATATAATCTTTACTATTAGCAGATCCTTTGCACAGCCTTTCTGCAAAGAGGAAACGAAGCAGTGCCCCCAACAACCCAAAATTATACAACATGGGCATTGCCATGGTTGCAAAGTGATTGGTTACAAACAACAAATCATCAGGACGAGTCAAGTGGGAAAGCGCAGCTATTTCGGGCGGCCCCTTTGTGTTTCTCAGAATCGATGAGAGCACCATTCCCCACTCCCAATCCACCCGGCGACTGTGGCACACGACAACAGTCCTGTCACTGTGCCAAATGGACCTAAGGCAGACGGTGTTGTCAGCGTGGCCTGAAAACCTGCTCGGAGCTCTGCTGAGATGAACGTAGACACATGCCCGAGGGCTAGTGCCTCTTCCCCGCTGAGCTCGCAACTTCCCGTTTGCGATGGCGGCCATGTTTCTTTTATGGCAACACAACAGCCAGATTGTGGCAGCCCAGGGAACCGCCAGTGGCCATCCTGGGGGTGGCGAGTCACAGGTCAGGTTGGCTCGCCCCATAATCTCGTCGACTCTGGATTCGCGGCACCCTGAAAATTCCACCCGGGTCAATTTCACTATGGAAAATGGACATGCGATCCAGGTCTAGAGGTTCTTGGGCGATGTTTAAGAAAGGTAGATCTTCTGGAAACTGGCTGGGGAGGGGACGAGTACAAGCTTACAGCTTAGGGGTCTCCTGTGCAACAGCAGCACATTTAGAGGCACTGGGAATACATTGCTTATGGAAAGTTCTGAGCTCTCAACAGCAGCTCCTGAGCATGCAGTGTCACCACACATTGCTCTCGTGGCGAGCTTGAAAATCCACACAACTGAGAGTGAAGTCCAGGTGGAGGTATATCAACAGGTCCCATGGAGACTGAATCCCACAGAGTCCAGGGAAAGGCATGTCTAGGGCAGGCACTGGCTCTGCGGGTCCATCGTACCAAGTGCTGGTCTTGCTGTCGTTCGGCCTTCTACCGAGGCTGAGATCATCGGCGCTGTGATCTGCAAGAGGTCACGGATGTGCCTGCAGATGTACCCGACTGGCATCCACTTCGGTGAATCCAGGTCCGGGAAGTCCGGGCTAAAGACACCGCAAGACTCTGACAAAGTTTGTCTCTGTTCGTGCTGAGAGCTGTTGGGCCGACAGGCCCCCAAAGCCTCTGCTTTTCACCTTTGGTAGCCCTGCAAATGCTAACAGATAAGCTCCTGAGGAAAAGGTGGCCACCACTACATAATAATAATAGGTCCCAGTAATTCCCAGCCGTTTGCATCGTACGGCTTTCCCACATTTTCCTTCCCCTCGCTTGTGTGTTCCTTTTGCTTTCGTTTTTTAAAATATATATATATATATATATTCTGCATGTGTTTTGCTCCCTCTAGTGGTCAATTCAATATTACGCTGGTTTCTGTCCAACATAAAAACCGGCAGTTTAAATCTACAGGGAAACATGCCGGACATAACGCGATGCAATATTGAATTGACCACTAGAGGGAGCACAACACATGTGCAGAACAGAACATCCTCCCCAAGCAACAGGAACACACAAGTGAGAAAAATCAGGATGCGGGAAAGTCCATAATGCCTCTCACACACCTGTGGGCTAGCTGTCCGGGTCAGGGGGGTGCAGACCGACTCTCTCCCTGCAGCGGCCTGCTCGTGCCAAGATGGCGGGTCAGAGGCTACCCCCACATGACACACTGTGAAGTCAGCTCTCGGTCAGTGTCCTGGGAGATCCTGGGAGCCGTAGTCTGACGGAGGCGCTGAGGATTAAACTAGAGGTCCCTCGTGATAAGACAGAAAGGGGAGACAGAGGGAGGGCAGCCACCAGCTCTGTGCTTTTGGGGGCAACTTGACCAAGTTTGCAAAGAGGCTGGTGAAGGTACGGTCAGCATCGGAAAGAGTTTGGCGATGGGAAGCTTTGGGGAACAGGTGGTGTACCCTAGATCAGATAGGACACAAAGGCAGATGGAACAACGGGGAATGACACTCTGAAGCACTGGCCCACGACAGGGAAGGGTTTCTTTTGTGTAAATGAGTGAAAATTTGACTTTTCAAAAAAGCCTCCCTTGCAAACCCTAAGCCCGGTGAACGCGACCAAACAGGCTCAGTGCTTGGTCGGTACGGTGCACACACACCACCCCTGTCTGTCGCGCTCGGTTTGTGAGGCGCATTCATGCCACTTGCGTCTGCTGAGAGGGCCGAGCATCGCGTGGGCCCGCAAGTCGCCGCCACTGCCGTGTGCCCTCCGGGGGGGGGGGGTTGACATCACTAGCAGCGTGCCTCTGGCATCCATGGCCACCCACGGCGTTTGCAATGGCTGCAAGGAAGCCTGCGCCGGCAGATGTTCAACAGGCTTTTAGGGGTAGCATCTCCCTCTCGGTACCAAAACCGAGAGGGAGAAGGCGCAGCCGAAGCACCACCTGCACGTTTATGGCAACGGGCCCTGGAACGGGAGGAGGCCCAGTGGTGGTCGAAACCTGGCTGCGCCCATCACCCAAAAGAAGATCGGGGGTGTAGGAGACACCCCCAAGGGGGATGTGTACTCTCCCCAGGAGGGTTCTGTCCCTCTGAGGCTAAGGTGTCAGGGAGATCGAGAAGGGCCGCAGACTGTCTCTGGAGCAGGCCCCGCTGAGGTAGCCGCTGCCTCCCCGAACCGAAAGAACCACCCCACGGATCCGTCTCCCACCACCTTTCCGGCTGCTCCAGAGCCTCCGGACGGAGCCTGGCGATTGCCAGTGATGTGGGCATGCCAGGTGCAGGCCAGGGGTTGGCTTCATTGACCAGTCCGGAGGGGATGGCCAGAGGGCTGTAAGACTTGGTTATCGGGGGGCATGGCCGGATTAACCATTAAGCAGACTAAGCAGGTGCTTAGGGCACCGGGGCCAAAGGGGGCACCACAGAGTTGGGGAAAGGGTGAAAAGAAAAGAAAAACGAATGAAGATTTGTTAAAAAAAAAATGATAAAACGAGTGCACATTGATCATGGTGCACCCGAGGGTTATCTTCAATTCTTTGTTGGCAAGGTGCAGTGTCATAGGCTACGTTTAAAAGTAAAATGCATGAGTTTAAAACAAAAATGATGGAGCCAAATTCAGTTGTCATGACAGTGTGGAAAGGAGGGGGGGCACCCAGATTGGTCGGTGCTTAGGGCACCCGTGAGCCTGAATCTGCCCCTGATCGGGGGGCATATAAGCGTGCTGAACAGGCCCGTAGCCTGCGTGGGGCCCTGGCAGGCCCGTAGCCTGCGTGGGTCCCGGGCCGTCCTCTCTGTCACGTCCCATCATAGCCAGCAGAACGGAGGCTGTGGGGGCCACTGGAGGTCACGTGCCATCTAACGGGGGGGGCTCCCGACCAGGGGGCTTCCGGGCGGGTCCTCCGCCCCTACCGGTTCTGACGAGGCTGGCTCTGCGGGCCACACTGAAGGAGACGGGCCAGCCACGAGCGGGGGGGGGAGCCGCTTGCCCCATCGGACCCGGGGCTTTCCCCAGACCGTGCTGTGTCTTGCAAAACCCAGGAGGACACGAGGTTCCCAGCGCCTGGCTCCGGCTGGTTCTTTTATCTAGATTTCCCCAAGGACTGTGTCTCCCCAGCACCTCCTGGGCCGCTCTGGAGAGGTTATGCTTTCTCAGTTGGACCTGCCGGGCTTTGTATGGGTCGCCTCCCTGGAGTTGGAAGGCAGCCGCTTGCTTTGGAAGAAGAGGGGGCGCTTTTGGGCGAGAGGAAGGCCTAAAGTCATCCTAGCTGGGCGGGCACCTGAGCCGGATTCATTCACTTCCGTTTCTGCTCCGCCTGCTGCAGCTTCCGGGAGAGGTTGTCGATGCGGACGTTCTTCAGGTGCAGGAGGTGCTCCAGCCTGCGGATCTTCAGCTGCAGGATCTGGGCCGAGGGGAGACAGAAGAGAACGCATTTCTCAGGGGTCCCAGCCAACGTTCCCTCTAAGCTGTGGGGTCTTCCAAGCAAAAATTCTACTCTGTGAGCCGCTGGCGTTAAAGTTGTGAGCAAGCGATTTGACTACTGCATCAATTAGTCTGCTCTGGAGCCCTCCTTCCTGAGCTAAGACAAAAATGTGCGAGCCAGAGGCTAAAAAACTGTGAGCTAGCTCACACTAACACAGCTTAGAGGGAACATTGGACTCCCAGCAGCCTCCTGGAGGAGCGGGGAGGGCGTGGGGAGGGGGGAAGGCAGGCCACCGAAATGCATTGTGTTGGTTCCTGGGAAACACTTGGGGCGATCCTGCACCTGGCCTTCGCTCCACATTTTCTCAACACTGCGGGAAAGGTGCAGCTCAAAACCACATTCAGATACCTCGGGGCAAGGCAGTATTGACTGAAAGGTCACCCCTGAACGGCCATCAATCTATGCAGAAAGTACCATAGAATCCAATGATCAAAGAAAGTGAAAGCAGCATGCAATGCAGAGGGGGAATGTCTGCTCCAACGTGGGTTTCGTAAAACAATGGAGGGAAACGCCAATGCAGGATTGCCCTTGGTTAACATAAGAACATAAGAGACGCCAATGATGGATCAGGCCAAAGGCCCATCCAGTCCAACACTCTGTGTCACACAGTGGCCAGAAATACCAGGGGCCATCAGGAGGTCCACCAGTGGGGCCAGAACACTAGAAGCCCTCCCACTGTTGACCCCCCCGAAGCACCACCTGCACGTTTATGGCAACGGGCCCTGGAACGGGAGGAGGCCCAGTGGTGGTCGAAACCTGGCTGCGCCCATCACCCAAAAGAAGATCGGGGGTGTAGGAGACACCCCCAAGGGGGATGTGTACTCTCCCCAGGAGGGTTCTGTCCCTCTGAGGCTAAGGTGTCAGGGAGATCGAGAAGGGCCGCAGACTGTCTCTGGAGCAGGCCCCGCTGAGGTAGCCGCTGCCTCCCCGAACCGAAAGAACCACCCCACGGATCCGTCTCCCACCACCTTTCCGGCTGCTCCAGAGCCTCCGGACGGAGCCTGGCGATTGCCAGTGATGTGGGCATGCCAGGTGCAGGCCAGGGGTTGGCTTCATTGACCAGTCCGGAGGGGATGGCCAGAGGGCTGTAAGACTTGGTTATCGGGGGGCATGGCCGGATTAACCATTAAGCAGACTAAGCAGGTGCTTAGGGCACCGGGGCCAAAGGGGGCACCACAGAGTTGGGGAAAGGGTGAAAAGAAAAGAAAAACGAATGAAGATTTGTTAAAAAAAAAATGATAAAACGAGTGCACATTGATCATGGTGCACCCGAGGGTTATCTTCAATTCTTTGTTGGCAAGGTGCAGTGTCATAGGCTACGTTTAAAAGTAAAATGCATGAGTTTAAAACAAAAATGATGGAGCCAAATTCAGTTGTCATGACAGTGCGGAAAGGAGGGGGGGCACCCAGATTGGTCGGTGCTTAGGGCACCCGTGAGCCTGAATCTGCCCCTGATCGGGGGGCATATAAGCGTGCTGAACAGGCCCGTAGCCTGCGTGGGGCCCTGGCAGGCCCGTAGCCTGCGTGGGTCCCGGGCCGTCCTCTCTGTCACGTCCCATCATAGCCAGCAGAACTGAGGCTGTGGGGGCCACTGGAGGTCACGTGCCATCTAACGGGGGGGGCTCCCGACCAGGGGGCTTCCGGGCGGGTCCTCCGCCCCTACCGGTTCTGACGAGGCTGGCTCTGCGGGCCACACTGAAGGAGACGGGCCAGCCACGAGCGGGGGGGGGAGCCGCTTGCCCCATCGGACCCGGGGCTTTCCCCAGACCGTGCTGTGTCTTGCAAAACCCAGGAGGACACGAGGTTCCCAGCGCCTGGCTCCGGCTGGTTCTTTTATCTAGATTTCCCCAAGGACTGTGTCTCCCCAGCACCTCCTGGGCCGCTCTGGAGAGGTTATGCTTTCTCAGTTGGACCTGCCGGGCTTTGTATGGGTCGCCTCCCTGGAGTTGGAAGGCAGCCGCTTGCTTTGGAAGAAGAGGGGGCGCTCTTGGGCGAGAGGAAGGCCTAAAGTCATCCTAGCTGGGCGGGCACCTGAGCCGGATTCATTCACTTCCGTTTCTGCTCCGCCTGCTGCAGCTTCCGGGAGAGGTTGTCGATGCGGACGTTCTTCAGGTGCAGGAGGTGCTCCAGCCTGCGGATCTTCAGCTGCAGGATCTGGGCCGAGGGGAGACAGAAGAGAACGCATTTCTCAGGGGTCCCAGCCAACGTTCCCTCTAAGCTGTGGGGTCTTCCAAGCAAAAATTCTACTCTGTGAGCCGCTGGCGTTAAAGTTGTGAGCAAGCGATTTGACTACTGCATCAATTAGTCTGCTCTGGAGCCCTCCTTCCTGAGCTAAGACAAAAATGTGCGAGCCAGAGGCTAAAAAACTGTGAGCTAGCTCACACTAACACAGCTTAGAGGGAACATTGGACTCCCAGCAGCCTCCTGGAGGAGCGGGGAGGGCGTGGGGAGGGGGGAAGGCAGGCCACCGAAATGCATTGTGTTGGTTCCTGGGAAACACTTGGGGCGATTCTGCATCTGGCCTTCGCTCCACATTTTCTCAACACTGCGGGGAAAGGTGCAGCTCAAAACCACATTCAGATACTTCGGGGCAACGCAGTATTGACTGCAAAGTCACCCCTGAATGGCCATAAATCTATGCAGAAAGTACCATAGGATCCAGTGATCAAAGAAAGGGAAAGCGGCATGCAATGCAGAGGGGGAATGTCTGCTCCAACGTGGGTTTCGTAAAACAATGGAGGGAAACGCCAATGCAGGATTGCCCTTGGTTAACATAAGAACATCAGAGACGCCAATGATGGATCAGGCCAAAGGCCCATCCAGTCCAACACTCTGTGTCACACAGTGGCCAGAAATACCAGGGGCCATCAGGAGGTCCACCAGTGGGGCCAGAACACTAGAAGCCCTCCCACTGTTGACCCCCCCCCCAAGCACCAAGAAGACAGAGCATCACTTGCCCCAGAGTCCCTATCTATACCTTGTGGCTAATAGCCACTGATGGACCTCTGCTCCATATGCTTATCTAATTCCCTTTTGAAGCTGTCCATGCTTGTAGCTGCCACCACTTCCTGTGACAGTGAATTCCAAGTGTTAATCACTTTTTGGGTGAAGAAGTACTTCCTTTGATCCGTTCTAACCCGACCGCTCTGCAGTTTCATGGAGTGCCCACGAGTTCTTGTATTGTGAGAAAGGGAGAAAGGTACCTCTTTCTCTACCTGCTCTTTCCCATGCATAATCTTATAAACCTCGATCATGTCACCCCTCAGTCATCGTTTCTCCAAGCTAAAGAGCCCTAAGCGCCTTAACCTTTCCTCATAGGGAAAGTGTTCCAACCCTTTTATCATTCGAGTTGCCCTTTTCTGCACTTTCCCCAAAGCTATAATATCCTTTTTAAGGTGTGGTGACCACAACTGCACACAGTTTGGCTAATGGGCCATCTCAGACGCACAGAAGCTCTGTGTAGAGATGAGGGTGGGATGAAGCACAAGCAACCTTCAAAGTGCTGCTACATCCCCTCATACCCACCTAGCTATGTACCAAACCTTCTCCATGTTCCTTCCCCATTGGGACAGGGCCTTCTCTGTGGTGGCTCCTAGACTCTGTAAAGCAGGATTATTATCTCCCTGTTGTGAAGTACAGTTTGGCTTTTGGGTAATGTTTGATGTTACTGGTAGGCAGTGTTCCCTCTAAGCTGAGTTAGTGTGAGCTAGCTCAGTTTTTTAGCCTCCGGCTCACACATTTTTGTCTTGGCTCAGGAAGGATGGCTCCAGAGCAAACTAATTTATGCAGTAGCCAAATTGCTCACTCACAACTTTAATGCTGGTAGCTCACAAAGTAGATTTTTTGCTCACAAGTCTCCACATCTTAGAGGGAGCATTGATGGTAGACATTCCTGCACTCTGTGGGAGAGGATGAGATTGCTTTTATGTATTTGTATGATTTTATATGATTTTATCTTACTGGATATTGGTTATACTTTTGTGTGTGTTCAGGGGTCATTTCCTGCAGGAGCGCACAGGAGCAGAGCTCCGGCGGTAAAGAGCCCAGGGGGCGGGCACATGCAACAAACCCCGCCCCCTGCTCCCAGCAGCCCTCAGTCAGAGCAAGAAGCAGCCAGGTAAGCTGCAGAGCCCCCTCTGCCCCCCCCCCGGTCCAAAACAGTCCAGTGGCACCTTTAAGGCCAAGTTTTATTCAGGTACAAGCTCTCCCTCCTCAGCGAGGACAGATCTGCATGTCCCCCCCCCAATAGCTAGCAATCCAAAAGAGTCCAGTGGAGCCTGAGCGGTGGGTGTTGCCTTCTGACACACTTCTGGTGAGGTCAGGGGGTGTGGCATATGCAAATGAGTTATGCGTTATGCTAATGAGCTCCTGCCCCTCTTTTTCTACGAAATGACCCGTGTGTGTTTCTAGTGGATATCATCGATGCATGTGTTTTAATTGTTGTAGTTGTTGACTGCTAGAAGCTGCTTTGAGCTCTTAGCCAGAGAGAAGCAGTGGAGGTGGTGGCAGCTACAAGCATGGACGGCTTCAAGAGGGAATTGGATAAACATCTGGAGCAGAGGTCCATCAGTGGCCATTAGCCACAAGGTATAGATAGGAACTCACAGGCTGGGGCAGGTGATGCTCTGTCATTTTGTGCTTGGGGGCAACAGTGGGAGGGCTTCTGGTGTCCTGGCCCCGCTGGTGGAGCTCCTGGTGGCACCTGGTATTTTTGGCCACTGTGTGACACAGAGTGTTGGACTGGATGGGCCATTGGCCTGATCCAACATGGGCTTCTCTTATGTTCTTATATCTGGGGCAAGGGATGCTCTCTATTCTTGGTGCTTGGGGGGGGAACAGTGGGAGGACTTCTGGAGTTCTGGCCCCACTGCTGGACCTCCTGGTGGCACCTGGTATTTTTGGCCACTGTGTGACACAGAGTGTTGGACTGGATGGCCCATTGGCCTGATCCAACATTGGCTTCTCTTATGTTCTTATATCTTACTGGGGCAAGCGATGCTCTGTCTTCTTGGTGCTTGGGGGGGTTGGGCAAGAGTGGGAGGGCTTCTAGTGTCCTGGCCCCACTGGTGGACCTCCTGGTGGCACCTGGTATTTTTGGCCACTGTGTGACACAGAGTGTTGGACTGGATGGGCCACTGGCCTGATCCAACATGGGATTCTCTCATGTTCATAAAAATGAAATAAATTAACAAATAAAACAAAGAGGGTTTTGAACCTCCTGCCCTGCTCTCTGGGTCCCACGCCTGTTGCTGGTTTGGCACCCAGTTCAAACTGCCCTTTCCCTGGCAAGCATTTGACTGCCTCTGGCCTCTGACTTGTGTCTGGTGGTTTCTCCAGGTTCTTTGTGCTTATTTTTTAAAGATCAGGTTACGGGAGATTGGTTTTGCTTTGCTTTGAAGAAGAAGAAGAAGAAGAAGAAACAGGAGGAGGAGGAGATTGGATTTATACCCCACCCTTCACTCGGAGTCTCAGAGCGGCTTACAAACTCCTTTCCCTTCCCCTTCCCACAACAGCTCTGACAGAACTACGGCTTGCCCAAGGTCATCCTGCAGGTGCAAGTGGAGGAGTGGGGAATCAAACCCGGTTTCCCCAGATTAGAGTCCGTGCACTTAACCACGTCACCAAACTGGATTTTGCATCTAGTTTCGTGTCCGTGCACATATATACAAAGCAAGGTAATTTTGTAAAAAGCCAAGTAACATTGAAAGGAAATATGCTCCTGTATTATTGGGAATGTGTCTTGAAAAACTACAGGATTGCCGCTAAGTCGGCAGCAACTTGATGGCGCTTCACACACACACACACACACACAACTGGGAATGGCTTTCTCCACCCGGGTTTCCATACTGGACGGTGAGCAAAGCTTCTTGCTTAGTGATCTCTGATGGTCGGTGGTGACTCGGAACCACTGGCATTGGGTCACATTCAGCTTACTTGGGCACAATCCGGAAAAAGCACTTTCGGAAGTTAAAGGTGGGCAGAAGGCAGAAGCCGCCTTTCTGATCCCCGAGCCCTCGACTGAGGTTCTCGGGATGGCTGTTCCCTGCCTGCCTGCTTCCCACCCTCTAAACCGGCACAGTTTAAACTCCACTTTATTACACCGCAGTACGTTTGAGGGATGACCTTGTCGATGCTTGTCCCCTGGAACTGCCTGTCACTTGAGAAGCAGCGTGTGCAAAACAGCCAGACAGAGTAGGCCAGCAAGGTGGTGGTGGGGAACAGGGGTCATTTCCTGAAGGAGCGCATAGGAGCGGAGCTCCGGCAGTAAAGAGCCCAGGGGGCAGGCACATGCAACAAGCCCCTCCCCCTGCTCCCAGCAGCCCTCAGTCAGAGCAAGAAGCAGCCAGATAAGTTGCAGAGCCCCCCCCCCGGGCCCCCAGTCCAAAACAGTCCAGTGGCACCTTTAAGACCAAATTTTATTCAGGTACAAGCTCTCCCTCCTCAGCGAGGACAGATCTGCATGTCCCCCCCCCAATAGCTAGCAATCCAAAATAGTCCAGGGGCACCTTTAAGACCAAGTCTTATTCAGGTCCAAGCTCTCCCTCCTCTGTGAGGGCAGATCTGCACGTTCCCACACACACACACAATAGCTAGCAATCCAAAACCGTCCAGTGGAACCTGAGCGGTGGGTGTTGCCTTCTGACACACTTCCGGTGATGTCAGGGGGTGTGGCACATGCAAATAAGTTATGCTAACGAGTTATGCTAATGAGCTCCTGCACCTCTTTTTCTACGAAATGACCCCTGGTGGGGAAGCAAAGCTGTGCAATTCCCGGAAGGAGAGAGGGAAACAAGCGGCCCTTACCTGGACTGTCTCCTGGCACGCCAGCAGGGCCTGCTCGCGTTCGGCTAAGTGGAGGCGCAAGGTGGAGTCCGCGTGCCCGAGCTGTCCTTTGTTCCCCCTGGAGGTGAGGAACATCCCGACAGTCAGTTTGGTCAAAAGGACTGGGCAACCCCTGCAAGCCACCTTCCTCCCTAGGAAGGGCATCCAGCCGCCTGGCTCCGTTGGACAAAGAGCCCGGATCCGACAGAATTCATAAAATCATAGAATGTTAAAGAGTGGGAAGGGACCTTGCAGGTCATCTAGTCCAACCCTCTGCACTCCGCAGGAGCATTAAGGCAGCTTTTCTGGGGGGGGGGGCTCATGAGGAGGGCACGGAGGCAGCGGCCTCCTTTCCTGTGGTCTGTTCCCGGCTTCTAGGGCTCAGAGGAAGACTGCCTCCGTCCATGGAGGCTCCACATGTCCGTCTTGAACTGCAGACCTGTCCTCTGTGAACTCCCCCGCGCCTTTAGAGCCACGCACTCCCAAGCCTTGACACAATTCCAGTTTGGCCAGGGATCCTGGAGGTTTTTTGTCATTTTCTGGCCGTGGAACTCAGTGGTCACTGCGGGTGCGGAGGGGGAGAGTATTTGTGGATTCCCTGCATTGTGCAGGGGGTTGGACTAGATGACCCCGGAGGTCCCTTCCAACTCTATATGATTCTATGAATTCCCACCTGCTGCAGGAAGGGGTGCCAATCACCAGCCCCACCAGACTCTGGGGTCCCAGCAGGGGATGATTGGAGGGTCGTGATTCAGCCGAAACGTACAGAAACTAATAGATCTGCGTCCCATCGGAAGACTTCTTGGGAACCTTCAAGGGCTACAACCGAGGGAAAGTGGGCTACCAGTGGGAGAAGTCCCCCACCTCACCCCTGTCCTTCCATCCGGCCCTGCTCATCTGTTCCCCTTTTCTAATCCGCCAGACCCCCTCTTTCCTCTTCCTGCTCTAAAAGTCATACAAAAAGAGTAAATTTATATGACAAGAATAACAGAGGACCACATGTATCAGTAAAACCAGATTACATCATATAATGTACAGGTCCATGACTAGTGCAAGTCCATAAATGGTACACAGACAAAATGCAAGTCCACAAATGGTACACAGACAAAAGACAAAAGACGATTTTGATCTTCATTTGGATAGCTCTTCTTCAAGAAGTTCACACTACTTCATAAAGCACTCATAACGTACAGAAGACTTTAAAATGGTAGAAGGAAAAACCCTTAGCACAGCACTCACAGTGTATAAAAGCCTTCAGGCCAGTATTACAGGAAAAAACTCAATCCTATTATAATCATTCAATTATAATGTGAGCGAGCCATTTGGCTACTGCATAAATTAGTTCGCTCTGGAGCCCTCCTTCCTGAGCCAAGACAAAAATGGGTGAGCCGGAGGCTAGAAAACTGGGAGCAGGCTCACACTAACTCAGCTTAGAGGGAGCACTGCCTACCAGTAACACCCACAAGCCATTATAATCATTCAAAGCCGGGCACCCGATCAACAATAGAACAAACTCTCCAATAGTCGGTAAGCCTCCTTTCCTCCTACCATTTACTCTTTTTGCATGACTTTTTGAGCACTTGTGGTCTGCGTTATTTGTACAGTGCTTGTTTGCTTTCCATTAAAAAAACAACAACCAACAATCTGAGGATCTGTTGGGGGTAGAGATATGAAGGCCTGGGGAAAAAACGGAAAATTTCGGGGGGGAAATGGTTTTTCCCCGTTTTTTTCCTGAAGATTTTTTGTTTTTTTCCGAAAAATTGGAAAAATTGAAAAAAGAAAAGAAAAGAAAAAAATGATTATGGAACGTTTTATTTTAACATGATGAATAAAATATTTTAACACAAGGTGTTCAAATATTTTCCAAATCATTTCTAATATATATATATATGGTATCAGATTGATCTAATTTCTGTGCACTGAGGACAAGCAAGTCCTAGGTTACAAACTGAACTCTCCAATGCAAGAACAAGATGCATTTCTTCCTTTAGGAGGTGCGATTGTCACAAGAAAATAAAAAGGTTTCAGTTTTGTTTTTGCATGTGGGTGGGTATTCTGTTTGTAATAATTGTTTGGATACACTATATTTTTAATATACTAGTTGTGATAATTTCATGCCAAATAAAAATGTCCATAGTCATATTTTCTGTTCCTAAAGTAACAGAATGACTTTCAATCTAGAAAAAACAAAAGAAATGCTAATGTAGCATTTTTTTCAATTTTTCCGAAAATTTCCATTTTTTCCCGAAAAAAAACGGGTTTTTTTCCGAGCTTCAAAATTTCCGGAAATTTTACATCTCTAGTTGGGGGGCTCCAACCCAACATGGCACCAGCAGTCACGGACCACGGAATCTGGCAGTCAAAGGCCAGCGGAGGAGGACTGGGCTGGCTGGAATGCCATCCTGCTTTAGTGCCACCCAGGGCCGGCCAGAGGTTGTCCTGCGCTCTAGGCGAGCGCAGATGCCAACTTCCTGGTGGGGCCTGGAGACCTCTCTGCCTGAACCAGGCTGGGAGGGTCACCCAGCTGCCGCTCGCTTCCCCCCCGCCGCCGCCCGCTTCCCCCCTGCCACCGCCGCTGCTGCTCGCCTCCCCCCCTGCTGCCACCGCTCCCCTCCCCCCTTCCCGGCCGCCGCCGCTGCTCGCCTCCCGCCCGCCTCCCCCCCACCCCTGCTGCAGCCTCTCTGCCAGGCGAAGAAGCCACGGGGGGGGGGGGGGGGG
>NW_015164293.1:60583-61816 GCF_001447785.1 Gekko japonicus
CGGTGCTGCGATGTGGGAGAGGGTGTGGCAGCAAGGAGCAAGCAGGATCGCGGGGGTGCGGCTACTCCGCCGCTATCAGGGCTACTTTTTAAACGGAGCTCCGCGGAGGGGGGGGGACGGCGCATGAGAGAGAGGCTTTCCTTTCCTGATTCCCCGACTGCTGAGAGAGGAGGAGATGGAGGCAGGGCGAGTGGATGGCGGGCGGCGAGGTGTGCTGCTGCCTCCCCCTCTCCCGGCCGCCGCTGCTGCTGTTCGCCTTGCACAGAGATATACCCATTTTGCTGGCAAATACAAAGCTTACTTTTCAGACCCGGGGGATTCCTGGCTGTGGGGCCCCGTGGAGTCCATTTTGGGCTTCGAAGAATAGCCTGCAAGACACAAGAGACACAGTGGAGTGGGCCGTGGATCCGGCCTCTGCGACGAAGGCCAAGTCGGCCTGCAGCGGAGCAGCTCCCTGGCTTTTCTTTCCTGTACAAATAAAGTGTTCCAAAATCCCTTGCAATGGGACTCCAAACTTAGCGCAGGATATCCACATTTTGGGCACCACATTTGAGGAAGGATGTTGACCAGCTCGAGCGTGTCCAGAAGAGGGCAACCAGGATGGTGAGAGGGTTGGAATCCAAGTCTTACGAGGAAAGGCTGAAAGAGTTGGGTCTGTTTAGCCTGGGAAAGAGAAGGCTTAGAGGGGACATGACTGCAGCCTTCAAGTATCTGAAGGGCCGTCATGTAGAAGATGGAGCAGATCTATTCTCTCTGGCTCCGGATTGCAAGACTAGATCTAATGGGTGGAAATAACAAGGGATGTTCTACAGCACCCATTTCCCCTTTCGGTTTTTGTCATTATGATATGACTGTACCCATCGCAGTTGCATGGCGACCATTTGGTCTGGATGCAGCCCCACGCGGGGAGCCCTGCAGTTGGCCCAGGAAGATTTTTTTTGCTTTGGGCAGTCATTGCCTGGGAGTCAGGAAGTGCAGGGTTAAGGCCAGAGAAGAAGAGCAGCCGTAGGGGGGTCTGAACTTACAGAGAGGGGAAAAGATCTTGGGGTCGTAGTGAACAGCTCAATGAAAGCATCAACCCAGTGTGTGCCGCAGCGGCGAAAAAGGCAAACTCTGTGTCAGGGATTATTAGGAAAGGGACTGAGAATAAATTTATTTATTTATTTATTTATTTAATTCAATTTATACCCCGCCCTCCCCACAATGCGGGCTCAGGGCGGCTTACATAGGTGC
>NW_015164293.1:63568-64714 GCF_001447785.1 Gekko japonicus
GGAGGGAGGAGTGGTTTCAAGTTTGGGGGGGCAGGCAGGGCACCCCTCCCCTGCCCACCACCCGCCGCAGACTCACACCCTCCTTCCTTTCCACCCGCCACCATGCCTCCCGCCTGCCCACGTGCCCTTACTCTGCCTACATGCGAGACTTCTCACTGCCAAGGCTGACACCTGCCTGCACTGCCTTCAACCATTATTTTTTCTGGTGGGGCTGAAGTTCTCAGTGCAGAAAGAAAAGCCATTTCGTCAATAGAGAGCTGTGACCAGGATAGATCTCCAAACTGCAAGCTGTCAGCCACTTGAGATGACAGTTCTCAGCTGCTGCAAGTTCATCACATCCGCCAGCCTAAGCGACAATTCTGAGAACAAGCTGGCAGGTGGGGGTGGTGATGACTTCTATACTCAAGAAAGCTAACAGGCAGAAAAACCTCTCTTAAAGGAGGCCAGTTTCTTGATACAGAGATAGAGGGGGTCCTAGAGGTCACCTACTCCAACCCCCTTCCTCAGTGCAGGAATTAGTCACTCTGTCACACAGTGGCCAAAAATACCAGGTGCCATCAGGAGGTCCACCAGTGGGGCCAGGACACTCAAAGCCCTCCCACTGTTCACCCCTCCAAGCACCAAGAAGACAGAGAATCACTTGCCCCAGAATCCCTATCTATACCTTGTGGCTAATAGCCACTGATGGACCTCTGCTCCATATGCTTATCTAATTCCCTCTTGAAGCCGTCCATGCTTGTAGATGCCACCACTTCCTGTGGCAGTGAATTCCATGTGTTAATCACTCTTTGGGTGAAGAAGGACTTCCTTTTATCCGTTCTAACCCGACTGCTCAGCAATTCCATTGAGTGCCCACGAGTTCTTGTATTGTGAAGATTCCAAAGATCCAGAAGGTGGTACAACCATGCTGTGAGGCTGCAGCAGGGTCACACTGGAATACGAGCACTGGAATGCGGTACCAGTGTCCTACGCCCAAGGCCTGGTTAACCGGACCCTCTTTTCCCTGAGATCTTCACAACCACTTGAGAGGCCGGAGAGGCTGGACTTCAGCACCAAGGACAGCTCCCACCCCCTACCTGGTCCGAGCTGGCCAACATTTCAACTGGTAGGGCTTGGCAGAAGCCCCCCAATCTTTTTGGCCCTGAA
>NW_015164293.1:64725-73508 GCF_001447785.1 Gekko japonicus
TTTCCCTACGGAAGGGTGGCAGCAGGGCAGATCCATGTGATTAACTGCCACAGGAGGTGGTGGCAGCTACAAGCATGGACGGCTTCAAGAGGGGATTGGATAAGCATATGGAGCAGAGGTCCCTCAGTGGCTATTAAACACAAGGTGTAGATAGGAACTCTCGGTCTGGGGCAAGGGATGCTCTGTCTTCTTGGTGCTCCCTCTAAGCTGTGGAGCCTTGTGAGCAGAAATTCTACTTTGTGAGCCACTGGCATTAAAGTTGTCAGCGAGCGATTTGGCTGCTGCATACCTTGATTTGCTACGGAGCCCTCCTCCCTGAGCTAGGACAAAAATGTGTGAGCCGGAGGCTAAAAAATTGTGAGCTAGCTCACGCTCACTCAGCTTAGAGGGAACACTGCGTTGCCAGCCCATCTGTGTCTCAGCCAAGGAGGAGTGCCGCAACGTATGACCTTGTGGATCTGATCGATTACAGCACTTAATTGATTACAGGACTCGGGCTGTTTCTTAGCAAGATAGGTGGTCGATATTGTGGGGGTTGGAATAGTCCCATTTGTCCGTATGGTCAAAGTCCTCTGCCACTGCTCGATGGGTATTTTGTCACATGGTAATAGTCACTTTGATGTAATTTATTGTGAACGACATGCAGTTATTTTGTGTAAAACAGTACTGACATATTTAAAGAGTACCATCTTAGCAACTGGGTCACGGTACTGTTCTTTTCGTATAACCCCCCTAGGTGGGACCTGGGGCTCTCCCACTGTTACCACTGATCTCCAGACGATGGAGATCAGTTCCCCTAGAGGAAATGGCTGCTTTGGAGGGCGGACTCTCTGGCGTCGTACCCTGCTGAGGTCCCTCCCCTCCCCAAGCTCCGCCCCCCAAAATCTCCACATATTTCGCCTACTGAACAAGGCATGGCAATCAGCATGCATGCAAATGCGCCTGATGAGGAAGGGAGTCCGGAGCACAGCCTTGGGCAACTGACACTGCCCAGCGCCTCTTCCATGGCAAAGCTGCCCCTTCATCTCTGCCCCCTTCAATCCTGGGGAGGCGCCGTGGTTCAGTGGCAGAGCATCTGCTTGGCCTGCAGAAGTTCCCAGGTTCAATCCCCAGAATCTCCAGTTAAAAAGGCCAGGCCGGCAGGTGATGAGAAAGACCTCAGCCTGAGACCCTGGAGAGCTGCAAAGAGGGGCTGTGGCTCAGTGGAAAAGCAACTGCTTGGCACTCAGAAGGACCAGGGTTCAATCCCCGGCCTCTCCACTTAAAAGAATCTGGGAAGGAGGTGATGGGAAAGACCTCAGCCCGAGACCCTGGAGAGCTGTAAAGAGGGGCCGTGGCTCAGGGGAAGAGCTTCTGCTTGGCAGGCAGAAGGTCCGAGGTTCAATCCCCAGAATCTCCAGTGGAAAAGGACCAGGCAGGAGATGATGGGAAAGACCCTGGAGAGCTGTAAAGAGGGGCCGTGGCTCAGTGGAAGAGCATCCGCTTGGCATGCAGAAGGTCCCAGGTTCAATCCCTGACATCTCCAGTTAGAAAGGACCAGGCAGGAGGTGATGGGAAAGACCCCAGCCTGACACCCTGGAGAGCTGTAAAGAGGGGCCCTGACTCAGCGGTAGAGCCTCTGCTTGGCATGCAGAAGGTCCCAGGTTCAATCCCCAGAGGCTCCAGTGGAAAAGGACCAGGCAACAGGTGATGTGCCTGAGACAACCCGGAGAGCCGCTGCCAGTCTGAGTAGACAAGAGTTACCTCAATGGTCTGATTCAGTATAAGGCAGCTTCAGGTGTTCATGGGGGGGAGGGAGTTAAGGAACCTGACAGCTTATAGCTCTATTGACTGCAGTCAACAGAGTATTTTGTTGTATTCATAGGCCTAAGGAGAAAGGAGATTACGAGAAGACGAGAGACTCCCTGGAAAAGACAATCATGCTAGGAAAAGTTGAAGGCAGCAGGAAAAGAGGAAGACCCAAGATGAGATGGACCGACACCATCAGTTGAAAGTGACTTGGCAGCCTGTCACACACACAAGGAGAAACGGGACTTTTCAGGGAAGTCTCTCGGGAGCAATGTGTGTGAACCCCGGGAGGGGTGGAAACACCCCTAAATTTAATGTTATTCTGTCATTTCAGCTGCATTGGTGATATTTCCTAATTGAGAAGCAGGGCAGAAGAAGAAGAGGAGATTGGATTTCTTGAGAGAACAGCTCTGAGAGAACTTGTGACCGACCCAAGGTCACACCAGCAGCTGCGTGTGGAGCAAGAAGGAGAAGAGATTGGATTTCTACCCCGCCCTTCACTACCCAAAGGAGTCTCAGAGCGGCTTACAAACTCCTTTCCCTTCCCCTCCCCCCAACAGACGCCCTGTGAGGTAGGTGGGGCTGAGAAAGTTCTCCCAAGAACTGCCCTTGAGAGAACAGCTCAGAGAGAACTTATGACCAACCCAAGGCCACACCAGCAGCTGCGTGTGGAGGAAGAAGAAGGAGAAGAGATTGGATTTATATCCTGCCCTTCACTATCTGAAGGAGTCTCAGAGCATCTTACAATCTCCTTTCCCTTCCCCTCCCCATAACAGACACCCTGTGAGGTCGGTGGGCCTGAGAGAGTTCTCCCGAGAACTGCCCTTGAGAGAACAGCTCAGAGAGAACTTGTGACCGACCCAAGGCCACACACCAGCTGGCTGCATGTGGAGGAGGAGTGGGGAACCAAACCCGGTTCTCCCAGATTAGAGCCCCCAGCTCTTATCCACTACACCAAACTGGCTCTCTTCTGGTAGAAATCAAATCAATCAATAAAACAAGGGATGTTTTATGGATCCTGCCAACCTAGCCGTTCGAAAGCAAGAAATTGCAAGTAGATAAATAGGGACCACTTCGGTGGGAAGGTAACAGCGTTCCATGCACCTTGGTGTTTAGTCATGCTGGCCACATGACCACGGAAACGTCTTCGGACAGTGCTGGCTCTTCGGCTTTGAAACGGAGATGAGCACTGCAACCCTAGAGTCGGACTCGACTGGTTTCGAGCAAGGGAACCTTTACCTTTACCATATTTGCCCAGTGCAGGAGCTGGATTTTGTCGTTCCTACTTCTGGGGCAGCGGGGGCGGTAAATTTCCGGAATGTGGGGCTGCCCTGTGAGGGAAGGGGCGTTCCCCGAAAGCCTGCAGCGTCTGGCAGTCCTAATCCCTGCCCAGCGAGACAGAAGGAAGGAGCCAGTGGGGGTTTCCAAGCGGGGGCGGGGGGAAGACCAGGGGGTGACAGAAAAGGCTGAGACCTCAGGCGGCGGAGACGGAAAGGTGCAGAGGCTGCAGGAGTCCACTGGGGCTGGTGGACGGCCCTGGAAAGAAGCAAAAAGCATGAAACGGAAGTCCCCGGAACTTTGAACTGACCCGTGGTCATTTCCAAAAAGGCGTTGGGTGTGTGGGTGTGTGCCACATGCCCAGGGCCAGCTCGCTCACTAGGAAAACTAGGCGTTCGCCTAGAGCGCACCGGCCCTTAGGGGTGCCAAACTGCACCCGCCCCCCCGCCAAAAGCCCCCCCACTGGCTCTGACGGGGGGGGCATGGGGGGCGCCAGAAGGGATCCTCACCTAGGGTGCAAAATAAGCTGGGGCCGGCCCTGGAAACAATCATGTTTTAGGAGGGACTGCTGATACTTACATTTCACTTTCCCTTGTTAGACTCCAACATATACAATTTTAACTTCTCATCTTTGCCTATTCCCTATATCTTCGCCCTCACTGTGGATCATAGTACTCTTTCCAATTCCTCTCCAACAATTGAATAGAGTTTCACTGTGTGTGTGTGATTTTTGGCTGCAGCAAGAGGGAGAAGGTGTAGAAGTCACATTCTGCGGACAGAAATCCTTCCATCAGTGCAGGTTTTCAGTGGGACCAAAGCCATACCCTGCTTCTTCCCTGCCATTAACACTCTCCCCACTCTTCTACAAAACACTACATTCAGATGCTGTTGATAGTAGTGGAAAGTGCCTTTCAGTTGCAGCTGATTTATGGGGACCCTATAGGGTTTTCAAGACAAGACTCGAACAGAGGTGATTGCCATTGCCTGCCTCTGTGTAATAAGTTTGGACTTCCTTGGTGGTCTCCCATCCAAGCTGTAACTGGGGATGACCCTGCTTAGCTTCCAAGATGTTCTGATGAGATCAGGCTAGCCATGGCTTCCCAGGTCAGAATGATGCTGCAGATGTCGTCACATGTCTCCAGATGGTCAGCACCCTTCTTTACACTGCTTCTAAATACATTTCACCCCCCATTTTATCCCACACCTCATCCCCCTAATTTTGTTTCTTCGCGTACTTAGCGGTTATCTAGTAACGATTCAGTTTCTTGGAATAATAGGAAAGACCATAAATAATTGACATCAGTACTGGATTTGAGGTCATACCTCTGCTTCCGTCTGCCTTCATACAAAGGTAAGCAGATAAGCAGTTCTTTTGAATTGTGTATATGATTTCTTAGACTCTTTGAGAACCTTTGTTTTACTTTAGAATCACGGATGCTAGCATTGTCGTGTTTGAGCGCCAAGGAATTCAAAAGGAAGCTCTAGAGCCACAGTATAAACAGGCATGAAAATAAGAACACCGCAGTGCAAAAGTGAGAGCTATGGGATATCATTTCTTAGGATCAACCAATGCACAAGCCTTTGAGCCCTCCAGAACCCTTTGTTCATGTTTTAAAAAAGGAAAGCGGGAGAGAGAGAAAAAATATCAGGGCCTGATTCATCTCTCCACGTCCACTTACTCCCCCTCCCCATTTGTGTTAACATTCAACCATGGGGGACTTAGACAGGCACACTGTTCTGTGGTGTTTTGGTTGCTCCGGATGAGAAGGTATTATATGGCTTTTGTATTTTAGATTTTCCTTTGGAGCAACATGCCTACCTGCAATCTCTGTGCAACTCTGGGAGATCTTATCTGATCATTGCTTCTACTCAATACTATACATAGCCTAATATGTGATTTGGCAGTAGCTGGCATGAATAGCTCTTTTCTTGTCTTGGATTTGTTCTAAGAATGGGTAAGACTCTGTTATAAAGTAGAACTTTAACGCCATCCACCTTTTACTTTGGTTTGTATTAAATTGGATACCAGCGTGATGGTGCCACTTGCCAAGGTTCAATGATATGGTAGTGCAATTAACCGGATAGTGATATCAGTACAGCAATCATGTTGATCAAGTGAAAAGCTATGTTTTTCCAGTGGAAAAAAGGCAGTTTGCAGAAATAATGTTTCTAGATAAGAAGTGGAAATCAAATATGTTTGTTCTATTTTTGTGCAACTGTAATTGGATCTCTTTATTGGCTTATTTGTATTCGGCCTCTAAAACGTTCACATGGCTGATTTATTTTAATGACTAGAGTCAGTCTTGTTTAATGTCAGCATAATGACATAGAGCCTACAGATTAGCAGTGCACAGGTTCCATTCTCAAAATTGATGCCCAATTTTAAATGTCCCGCTCTTATTATTGTAAAAGAATAAGCCATTTCAGCTCTCTTTAAGCTCTCTGGGGAAAGGAATGATCCCTTTAGGTTTCAAGAGAGAAGGAATAGTGCTACGGCTCTGCTCGGCTTGCAGGATGCCAGTACCGGACTCCTGTTATATGCTGAGATTGTATAGAGGGATAGGCCTAGTATAGGGAACTGAGTTGTGTAAAAGAGTGAGAGCCCAATAGCACCTTAAAGACTAACAGAATTTGTGGTAGGGTGTGAGCTTTTGTGAGTCAGTGCTCACTTCTTCAGATGCTTCTTCCGTGACTCACAAAAGCTCATGCCCTGCCACAAATTCTGTTAGTCTTTAAGGTGCTATTGGGCTCTCACTCTTTTACACAACTCAGTTCCCTATACTAGGCCTATCCCTCTATACAATCTCAGCATATAACAGGAGTCCGGTACTGGCATCCTGCAAGCCGAGCAGAGCCGTAGCACTATTCCTTCTCTCTTGAAACCTAAAGGGATCATTCCTTTCCCCAGAGAGCTTAAAGAGAGCTGAAATGGCTTATTCTTTTACAATAATAAGAGCGGGACATTTAAAATTGGGCATCAATTTTGAGAATGGAACCTGTGCTCTCCTTTTTAGGAGAGGGAAATAATTTTTTTTAAAAAAGCATCTATTCTTCAGCGCTCAGCTTTCTTTATGGTCCAACTCTCACAGCCCCCATAAAAAAAAACAGTGGCACCTTTAAGACCAAGTTTTATTCAGGCACAAGCTCTCCCTCCTCTGCGAGGACAGATCTGCACATCCCCCCCCATAGCTAGCGATCCAAAACAGTCCAGTGGAGCCTGAGCAGTGGGTGTTGCCTTCTGACACACTTCTGGTAATGTCAGGGGGTGTGGCATATGCAAATGAGTTATGCTAATGAGTTATGCTAATGAGCTCCTGCACCTCTTTTTCTATGAAATGACCCCTGGGTGTGATGTGGGAAATCTATAAAGGTAAAGGTTCCCTTGCTCAAAAGCAAGTTGAATCCGACTCTAGGGTTGCGGTGCTCATCTCCGTTTCAAAGCCGAAGAGCCAGCGCTGTCCGAACGCTGTTACCTTCCCACTGAAGTGGTACCTATTGATCTACTTGCGATTACTTGCTTTTGAACTGCTAGGTTGGCAGGAGCTGGAACTAGAGATGGGAGCTCACTCCATCATGCGGCACACCCGGGTCTCGAACTGCTGAACTACCGACCTTCCACAGCCTGCAGTTCAGCGTCTTAACCACTTGAGCCACCACAGCTCCTTATATACTCTTTTGAGTATCTATACTCAAAATCTATACTTTTTTGAAAAAGTCAATTAGCAGCATCACTTGGTTGCTGCAAAGACATGGAAAAGGGGTGTGTGTGTTTAATTCTTTTCTCCCCATGCCTTTTCAGATGTAAATACAACCCCCCCCCCCAGCTGAAATCTGTTCCACTGTACAAAAGCCAGCATCTTCTCCTTATCCGTCGAGAGATCTAACTTGCAGCTTCAGAGGTGTGGTTTTACCTATTTATGAGATTACTACCCAGTCCTTTTGCATTAACAAAGCGCTCAGAACAGTTTACAAAGGGAAGATTAAATACATTTTTTAAAACCATGAATTTAGGGTTACCGTGTCCTCTTTTTAGAGGACACGCCCTCTCTTTTTTGTGTGTCTGTCCTCTATTATTAGCCTAAATAGATCAATTAAAATTGTTGTTATTTAAAAGCAAAGAAGGTTAGGATTATTCCTAGCTAGTTGCAATTATCGCAGCTTAGTCGGTGTATTTAAAATGAGATTTGTCATAGGGATCTCTTGTTTGAAGTAGTCAGTTGGGAAAGATGTCCTCTTTTCTTTTCAAAATATGGTAACCCTACATTAATCCACTCACATAATATGAATAAAATATCAAAAGGAGTAAAGCAAAGTAAATGATAGCTTAGCAGTAGAACAGATTTAGAGTCCAGGGGCACCTTTAAGACCAACAAAGGTTTATTTAAGGTACCTTGAATAAACCTTTGTTGGTCTTAGAGGTGCCACTGGACTCTAAATTGGTTCTGCTGCTTCAGACAAACACAGCTAACCAACTGGATCTATCTTGATAGCTTAGCACACGCACACCTGAATGGCCCATCCAAACCTAGATTAAAGCCATGGAATTTTTAAAAACAGGCCTAGTTTAAAAAAAGTTTTTAAAACAAAAGTATAGATACAAAAGTATAGATATAGGAGCTGCGGTGGCTCAGGTGGTTAAGACGCTGAACTGCAGGCTGTGGAAGGTCGGTAGTTCAGCAGTTCGAGACCCGAGTGTGCCGCATGATGGAGTGAGCTCCCGTCTCTAGTTCCAGCTCCTGCCAACCTAGCAGTTCGAAAGCAAGAAATTGCAAGTAGATAAATAGGTACCACTTTGGTGGGAAGGGAACAGCGTTCCGTGCGCCTTGGCGTTTAGTCATGCCGGCCACATGACCACAGAAACGTCTTCGGACAGCGCTGGCTCTTCGGCTTTGAAACGGAGATGAGCACCGCAACCCTAGAGTCGGATTCGACTGGCTTTTGAGCAAGAGAACCTTTACCTTTACCTATAGATACAAACTTTAAAAAAACTCATCAAAAACAGTCAACATTAGGAAAGTCGAGCAACATTCGAATCCAGCGGCACCTTAAAGTTCGATTTCCAGGATATGAGTTTTCAGGAGTCAATGCTTGTTGCCAAAGAGTATAACCTGAAAATCTTGTTGGTGCCTCAAGTGCGACCGGACTCGAACCTTGATCTTTTACTGCGGACCAACACAGATACCCACCTGACTGTCTTCAATCAGGAGGTAGCTCATTCAGACCCCCTCCAAAGCCCCCACCCCAAAAACACCTGCCTTAACCAATCTCTGGGAGGTCTTCAGTCAGGGGGGCATTTGAGAATGACAGAAGACAGGAGGGCCCGGCGTGACGTGGTCCGTGGGGTCACGAAGAGTCGGACTCAACTGTGAGACTGAACAACAACGACAAGGGAATTGCATGGGGGGCGGGGGGTTAAAACGTACTTGCCCAAAGCAAAACTTTCCTGATCTTAACCTGCGAGCAGGGCTGTGAGCTGGTTCTTTGAAAGATTGCAGGAGATTTTAATCGGGTCCCCAGCTCCTCTTTGGAGGAGATTTGGGGGATGGAGCCAGGGGTTATTTCATAGAAAAAGAGGTGCAGGAGCTCATTAGCATAACTTATTAGCATAACTTATTAGCATATGCCACACCCTTTGACATCACCGGAAGTGTGTCAGAAGGCAACACCGACCGCTCAGGCTCCACTAGACTGTTTTGGATTGCTAGCTATTGGGGGGG
>NW_015164293.1:74353-78810 GCF_001447785.1 Gekko japonicus
CCTGAGTGGTGGGTGTTGCCTTCTGACACACTTCCGGTAATGTCAGGGGGTGTGGCATATGCAAATGAGTTATGATAATGAGTTATGCTAATGAGCTCCTGCACCTCTTTTTCTACGAAATGACCCCTGCCTATAAGGGCAGCTCTCCTGCAGAAGCCCCAGTGAGATTAAGAGGGAGAGACAGGGCAGAAACGTGTGGGCTCTTCCATTTTCACCCCCACCCCCCAGTTATCCTGTAAAAGTTACAGAGGAGGAGGAGTTGCGTTTATACCCCGCCCTTCACTTAGAGACTCAGAGCAGTTTGCAATCTCCTTTCCCTTCCCCTCCCCACAACAGACACCCTGTGAGGGAGGCGGGGCTGAGAGAGCTCTTTCGAGGACTGCTCGTGAGAGAACAGCTCTGAGAAAACTTGTGACTGACCCAAGGTCACACCAGCTGGCTGCATGTGGAGGAGGAGTGGGGAATCAAACCTGGTTCTCCCAGGTTAGAGTCCACGGCTCTTAACAACTACGCCGAACTGGCTCTCCTGCAACCTGCAATTGGACTGCCAACTCTCACTGCAGAATTCAGAATGGCAGAGGATGGTTTAGAATTTAGTTTGGTTTTGAGTTAAGAATAGCAGCCTTGATTCAAGAGCCGCCCTCGGATCTTTGGTGCTTTTAAAATTATAACTGTTGCTGTTCATTAGATCTGTATCCTGTCTTTCCTTCAAGGAGCTCAAGGAATGGCATACATGATCAGGGCTATTTTTGGGCAGGAACGCACAGGAACGGAGTTCCGGCTGGCTCCCAAGTTGGCCACGCCCAGCAGGAACTAATTAGCATAATAGGCCACACCCAACAGCAGGAACTCATTAGGATTGGCTACATTAGAGGTGTGTGGCCTAACATGCAAACGAGTTCCTGCTACAAAAAAAGGCCCTGGGTTTGGACAACAAACAAGGTAAACAAGAACTCGTGGGCACTCCATGAAATTGCTGAGCGGTCGGGTTAGAACGGATAAGAGGAAGTACTTCTTCACCCAAAGAGTGATTAACACTTGGAATTCACTGCCACAGGAAGTGGTGGCGGCTACAAGCATGGACAGCTTCAAAAGGGAATTAGATAAGCATATGGAGCAGAGGTCCATCAGTGGCTATTAGCCACAAGGTATAGATAGGGGCTCTGGGGCAAGTGATGCTCTGTCTTCTTGGTGCTTGGGGGGGTCAACAGTGGGAGGTTCTCCTAGTGTCCTGGCCCCACTGCTGGACCTCCTGATGGCTCCTGGTATTTCTGGCCACTGTGTGACACAGAGTGTTGGACTGGATGGGCCTTTGGCCTGATCCAACATGGGCTTCTCTTATGTTCTTATATCTGGGGCAAGGGATGCTCTATATTCTTGGTGCTTGGGGGGGTCAACAGTGGGAGGGCTTCTAATGTCCTGGCCCCACTGGTGGACCTCCTGATGGCACCTGGTATTTTTGGCCCCTGTGTGACACAGAGTGTTGGACTGGATGGGCCTTTGGCCTGATCCAACATTGGCATCTCTTATGTTCTTATGTTCTAAACAGAATAAGAAGCAAAAGGTGAGTGTGGCTGGATGAGCACACTTCTGGTAACGTGGGGGTGTGGCGTAATATGCCAATGAGCTGTGCTGTCAGGGGTGTGTCCTAATATGCTAATGAGTTTCTGCTGTTGGTGTGGCCTATTATGCTAATGAGTCCCTGCTGAGCTTTTTGTGCCAAAAAAGCCCTGCATGACCTACTTCACACCGACCCTGAGAGGTAGGTTGGGTTCAGAGATCATTACCGGCCCCCGGTCACCCACTGAGTTTCAGGGCCAAGGGGCAATTTGGCAGAGGCAGGCTTCGGTCTCCCCAGCCATCGTCAGAAGCTCTAACCTGGGGTCCCCAATATGGTGCCCGTGGGCACATTATATTGCCCACTGACACGTTCCCTGGTGGCCGCGTGCTCCCTCTAAGCCAAGTTAGTGTGAGCTTGCTGACAGCTTTTTAGCCTCCGGCTCACAGGTTTTTGTCTGAGCTCGGGAAGAAGGGTGGCTCCAGAGCAAACTCATTTATCCCGTAGCCAAATGGCTCACTCACAACTTTAATGCCAGCAGCTCACAAAGGAAGAATTTTGCTCACAAGACGCCGCGGCTTAGAGGGAGCATTGTGCCGGCGCCCGAGTGTTTTTAGAAAGAAGGTTGGGACCAAGTGGGGCTTTTGCCCAGCGGGGCTTCTGATTGGCTGAGCAGATCTTTAACATCGTTGCTTTGGCAGCAGCTGGCAGCCACGGCCATCAACGCCACAAGGATCTTCATGGTGTGGCTGAAAGCCATTTTGTGTCTGCCTCCTGTGGCGGCCATTTTGTGTCTGCCTCCTGTGGTGGCCATTTTGTGTCTGCCTCTGCCTCCCACGGCAGCCATTTTGTGGCCACCTCCACCACACTGTGTCAGAATTTCAAAGGGGCCCGTTCTGCTCAAAAAGACTGGGGGATCTCTGCTCTAAACACTACACCAAACTCGCCTCCGTTTCTGACAAGACGCACACCCCTGTGCTGTTTTGACTTCTGTTCCTCAGTCTGTGAAACAGGGATATGAAACATGATGTCCAATTGTCTGTGGCGCTTGTGAAGCTAAGAAAAAGGCCCGGCCAGACCACGTGGTCCCAGGGTGGACGATACATGGGAACAAAGGAAACGGAGAAGGAGTTCTGGATTTGCTGCCGAAAGCCAACGCGAGGCTCGGCTCTGGCTGCCTCCTGCCCTCTAGTGACCTGGTGACAGGGTTGCCAACCTCCAGGCAATGCTCCCGCTAAGCTGTGGAGTCCTGTAAGCAAAAATTCTGCTACTGCATCAATTAATTTGCTCTGGAGCCAGGGGCTGATTAACCATGAAGCAGACTGAGCACGTGCTTAGGGCACCAGGGCCAGAGGGGGCACCACGAAGTTGGGGAAAAGGGTGCACAACAGAGAGGTCTTTCTCACAACTGAAACGTGTAAAAAACCCCAAATAGATCAGCTATGCTTAAAGAAAGGCTCAACTCACTGTGTATGTTAACAACTGAAGCAGACCTTCTGAGAGGTATTCATTTCGAGGATGTTATCAGTGATTTTGCGAAAATGACATGTAGAAAAATGCCTTTCAGGTCATGAATATTGGAACTTGGATACATTTACTAACTTGTGAAATATTACAATAGATGTTTGTTTGTTTATTTGTTTCTTTATTATCTTATTTATTTATCTTTGGATTTATATCCCGCCCTACCCCGAAGGCCAGGGCTCTTTTTGTAGAAAAAGCCCAGCAGGAACTCATTAGCATAATAGGCCACACCCAACAGCAGAAACTCATTAGCATATTAGGCCATGCCCCCGGCCAGCACAGCTCATTGGCATATTAGGCCGCACCCCCATGTTACCAGAAGTGTGGTTATCCAGCCACACCCACCTTTTGCTTGTTATTCTGTTTACCTTGTTTTTGTAGCAGGAACTCCTTTGCATGTTAGGCCACACACCCCTAATGTAGCCAATCCTAATGAGTTCCTGCTGTTGGGGGTGTTGGCGTTCCTGCCCAAAAATAGCCCTGCCGAAGGCTCAGGGTGGCTAACTAGAGGCACAGAGTGCCAAGATTAAAACAAATAAAAACAGCATAGCAATAAAACAATAAGATATAATAACAAAATATCACTGCTCCATTGATCACAAAATGGGGTAGGTCTTAATCCCAACGGTAGCACTCCCATAGTCTGTCATCCCTTCTCCTGCCAGGGTCACCTCGCACCCCGAAGGAACCAGATGGTGGTGGTGATGGTGTGATGGTGCATAGATAGCAATGATGGAGCAATGGTGGCGGCGGCTCCTACTCAAAGGCCTGGCGGAAGAGCTCCGTCTTGCAGGCCCTGCGGAACAGAGAAAGATCCCGCAGGGCCCTGATCTCCGTGGGGAGCATGTTCCCTGTTCTTTTCTGCCACTATAACTGTGATCAAAGAGAAGTGGTGTCAGGGGCACTCTGTCCTTCTACCGCTACCAAATGGAAATCTGATCTTAGGACCAAGTCCCCCTGCTCATGCTTTTATTTGTATATGCTTATGCTTTGACACGCAGAATATAACAGTATAGATAGAGAAGGTTTTGGGCCACTGCACACTTGGAATTAGTGTTTCCTGTTGGTATAAGGTGTAAGCAGGGCTATTTTTGGGCAGGAACGCACAGGAACGGAGTTCCCGGCTGGCTCCTGAGTTGGCCACGCCCAGCAGGAACTCATTAGCACAATAGACCACACCCAATAGCAGAAACTCATTAGGATTGGCTACATTAGGGGCGTGTGGCCTAACATGCAAAGGAGTTCCTGGTACAAAAAAAGCCCTGGGTTTTGACAACAAACAAGGTAAACAGAATAAGAAGGGAAAGGTGGGTGTGGCTGGATGACCACACTTCTGGTAACATGGGGGTGTGGCCTAATGTGCTAATGAGTGGTG
>NW_015164293.1:79035-85526 GCF_001447785.1 Gekko japonicus
GGGGGGGGGGGCCTCTGCAACTTACCTGGCTGCTTCTTGCTCTGACTGAGGGCTGCTGGGAGCAGGGATGGGGCTTGTTACATGTGCCCGCCCCCTGGGCTCTTTACTGCTGGAGCTCTGCTCCTGTGCACTCCTGCAGGAAATGACCCCTGACTGAATGTCTATTGAGAATATAAACTCATTTGGTATTTCAAAATATTCATTTAAAGGCATTGATGTTAGACTTGTTAATTGCAGTCGCACCAATTGCAGGTGGTGGCTGGAGAGCTCCTGGAATTCCAACTGATCTCCAGGCAACAGAGATTGGCTCGCCTGGAGAAAATGGCCACTTTGGGAGGTGGCCTCTACGACATTAGACCCCGCTGCAGCCCCTCCCCAACCCCGCCCTCCCCAGGCTCCACCCCCAAAACCTCCAGGTATTTCCCAACCCAGAGCTGGCGACCCTACCTGGTAAGAACTGGACGACACCTTGGCCTGCTTCTGCTTCTCCTCGATCTTCTGCCGCAGCGGGATCAGGACCAGCTCCACCACTCCGGGAGAGCACTGAGCGATCTTCCGGATCACGTCTTCCGGGATGGAGAAGTTCAGCTTGTTCAGGACTTTCCTGCAACAGGAGGAATGTCAAGGAATACAGCTCCCATCCCGTGTTCCCTCTAAGCTGAGTTAGTGTGAGCCGGCTCACAGCTTTCTAGCCTCCGGCTGACACATTCTGGTCTTCGCTCAGGAAGGAGGGCTCCAGAGCAGAGTTCCCTCTAAGCTGAGTTAGTGTGAGCTGGCTCACAGCTTTCTAGCCTCCGGTTCACACATTTTTGTCTTAGCTCGGGAAGGATGGCTCTAGAGCAGACTTTTTTTTAAATTTAATTTTAATATAAAAACTGCGATACAAAATGGCGACTCTCTGACCACCGTTATACAATGAATGTTGTTGTTGTTGTTGTTGTTGTTCAGTCGCACAGTCGAGTCCGACTCTTCGCGACCCCATGGACTAGATCCCGCCAGGCCCTCCTGTCTTCCGCTGTCCTCTGAAGTTTGCTCAGTTTCATGTTCGTTGCATCGATGACACTGTCCAACCATCTCATCCTTTGCCATCCCCGTCTTCTTTGACCTTCAATCTTTCAGAAGGAGGGCTCCAGACTTGCAGAGTTCCCTGTAAGTTGAGTTAGCTCATGGGTTTTTTAGCCTCTCCGGCTCACACATTTCTGTCTTCGCTCAGGAAGGAGGGCTCCAGAGCAAACTCATTTATGCAGTAGCCAAATGGCTCACTCACAACTTTAATGCCAGTGGCTCACAAAGTAGAATTTCTGCTCACAAGATTGCACAGCTTAGAGGGAACATTGCTCCAGAGCAGTGTTCCCTCTAAGCTGTGGAGTCTTCTGAGCAAAAATTCCACTTTGTTGAGCAAAAATTCCACTTTGTGAGCTACTTGCATTAAAGTTGCGAGCGAGCGATTTGGCTACTGCATGAATTAGTGTGTTCTGGAGTCACCCACCCTGAGTGAACACAAAAATGTGTGAGCCGGAGAGGCTAAAAAACTGTGAGCTAGCTCAGACTAACTCAGCTTAGAGGGAACACTGCTCCAGAGCAAACTGATTCATGCAGCAGCCAAATCGCTTGCTTACAACTTTAATGCCCAATAGCTCACAAAGTAGAATTTTTGCCCACGAGACCCCACAGCTTAAAGGAAGCCTCGATCCCATCCTCAAGGCAAATTGGGTTGTCTGCACTGCCACGCAGCCCCTGCTGCACACAGAAAACAGACCGTAGAGAAATGCTGCTATTTGAAGAGTATTGTGCCTTACGTCTTGTATGTATATCACTGTCCTCGAAAACTAGTCTGGAGGGACTAGGGATTGTGAAACTGACAAGGCGCTCTTTGAATGTCTGAACAGAGTGTAAACCTGCACATTGATATATTATTTTGGTGAACCTATGTTTGGAAACACTTGACACCAATATTTATATAATTGTATAGAAAAATTAGGAGTGCGGACTGTAATCTGGAAGAACCAGGTTTGATTCCCCACACTCCTCCACGTGCAGCTGCTGGCATGACCTTGGGTCGGTCACAAGTTCTCTCAGAGCTGTTCTCTCAAGGGCAGTCCTCGAAGGAGCTCCCTCAGCCCCACCGACCTCCCAGGGTGTCTGTTGGGGAAGGGAAAGGAGTTTGTAAACCGCTCTGAGACACCTTCCGGGAGTGAAGGGCAGGGTAAAAATCCAATCTCTCTCCCTCCTTTCTTCCCCAAACCCCCACCTTCCCCAGGGTCCACCATCAAATCTCCAGGAATTTCTCAGCCCACAGATGGCAACTCTGTCTGCATTAGGGATGCCAGCCTCCAGGTGGGCCCTGGAGATCCTCCGGAATTGCAGCTCATCTCCAGACTGCAGAGGGTCAGTTCCCCTGGAGAAAATACTCTGGAATGTAGACTCTGTGCTACTGTGCCCCACTACACTGAGTTTGGTGTAGTGGTTAAGTCCGTGGACTCTAATCTGGGAGAACCGGGTTTGATTCCCCACTCCTCCACTCGCAGCTGCTGGTGTGACCTTGGGCAAGCCATAGTTCTGATAAAAGCTGTCCTTGAAAAAGAGCCGTTTCTGCCAGAGCTCTCTCAGCCCCGCCTACCTCGCAGGGTGTCTGTTGTGGGGAGGGGAAGGGAAAGGAGCTTGTAAGCCGCTCTGAGACTCCTTTGGGTAGTGAAGGGCGGGGTATAAATGCAATCTCTTCTTCTTCTTTTTCTTCCCCCCTACCCAGGATCCATCCCCAAATCTCCGGCAGTTTCCCAACCTAGATCTGGCAACCCTACACCCCCATTCCCCGCCGGTGGCCCGGGCGGGACCTGTCCACCCTACTCTGCATGCGGGGTGTGTCGCTGTGGGCGTATCTCGGGCCGGTGGAGTTCCAACTTGCCCAGGGCTCTGAGCGCTGTGAGAAAATGGGAACAGATCTCCCTGCAGGGTTGAAGTGATCCCGACGGCACTCCAGAATTCAGTTGCAGCAGAAAGCGGTGTGACCCACAGATCAGAGAGTAGCCCACAGGGGTATACACGGGCTTCAGGACCAACATTCAGACACGAGTTTGGGGATCCAATCAGTGTTGCCTCTAAGGTGAGTTAGTGTGAGCTAGCTCACAGTTTTTTTAGCCTCCGGCTCATGCATTTTTGTCTCAGCTCAGGAAGGAGGGCTCCGGAGCAAACTGATTTATGCAGTAGCGAAATGGCTCGCTGGCAGCTTTAAAGCCAGTCGCTCACAAAGTAGAATTTTTGCTCACAAGACTCCACAGCTTAGAGGTAACATTGGATCCAATATCAGGCAGAACAACCCACCCCCCAACCGGCAGGGACAATCTGGCCAGCGAATCTTATCCTGAAGGTTCCACTTATTTATTTACTTACTGACTTTATTTATATCTCGCTTTTCTCCCCAATAGGGACCCAAAGCGGTTTATATCGTTCCTCTCACCTCCGTTTTATCATCACAATAACCCTGCAGGGTCGGTCAGGCTGAGAGAATGTGACTGGCCCCAGGTCACCCAGCGAGCTTCCACAGCACGAGTGGAGATTTGAACCCTGGGTTTACCCAGATCCTCGTCCAACACTTTAACCACTACGCCATGCTGCCACTCTTGAACATTTACAGCCACGAAAGTGCTCCGATTCAGAATTCCCCTGACGGGTACTGACCTGTTCAGATGTCCCCAGTTGGACAGTTTCTGCTGGGTAGAGTTGGCCGGGACGTAATTGTGCATTTCCACCATTTTGGGGAAGTAAGACTTTATCAGTTCAGCTGCCAGAACTGGATGGGAAACAAAAAGGAAGACATGGAAGCGAGTGATGGACCCCCCGCCCCCGGAAGAAGGAGGAGGAGGAGGAGAGTTAGATTTATACCCTGCCCTTCAGTCGGAGTCTCAGAGAGGCCTACAATCTCCCTCCTTCCTCTCCCAACGACAGACACCCTGTGAGTGTTGAGAGAGCTCTTTTGAGAACTTCCCTTGAGAGAACAGCTCTGAAAGAACTTGTGACTGACCCGAGGTCACCCAGCAGCTGCAAGTGGAGGAGTGTGGAATCAAACCCGGTTCTCCAGATAAGAATCCACACACTTAACCACTACACCAAACTGGCTCTCCAGAAAGGGGCTGCTGGCCACGCCCTGCCTGAGGCTCCTCCCTCCTCTGGCCCACCTTCACACAGGCTTCACCCATTGCCTCTGGAGTCTGAAGCTTTAGATTCCCTTGACACGGAACTCCCGGCATTGCTGTTCTTGCTCATCCACATTTTCCTTCAACTTTCTCCCCAAGTGGCTTACGTCAGTCTTCCTCCATTTTATCCTCACAACAACCCTGTAAGGTAGCTTAGGCCAAGAGTATGTGCCTGGCCCAAGATCACCCAGCAAGTCGGGATTTGAATCTGGGTCGCCCAGTTCCTATATCACCCAGCAAGCTTCCGTGGCACGAGTTGGGATTTGAATCTGGGTCGCCCAGTTCCTAGTCCAGAGGGCCCCAAACCTCTTTTGAGCCCGTGGGCTCCTTTGGAATTCTCTGGAGATCTCCTACTTTTACAACTGCTCTCCAGCTGACAGAGATCAGCTCCCCTGGAGAAAATGGCTGCTTTGAAGGGGGGGACTCTATGGTACTGTACCATGCTGAGCAATGCTCCGTCTAAGCTGTGGAGTCCTGTGAGCAAAAAATTCTACTCTGTGAGCTACTGGCATTAAAGTTGTGAGCAGGTGATTTGGCTACTACATGAATTAGTTTGCTCTGGACGCAGTGTTCCCTCCAAGCTGAGTTAGTGTGAGCTAGCTCACAGCTTTTTAGCCTCCGGCTCACACATTCTTGTCTTAGCTCAGGAAGGACGGCTCCAGAGCAGACTAATTGATGCAGTAGCGAAATCACCTGCTCACAACCTTAATGCCGGCAGCTCACAAAGCAGGATTTTTGCTCACAAGACGCCACAGCTTAGAGGGAACACTGCTCTGGAGCCATCCTTCCTGAGCGAAGACAAAAAAAAATGTGTGAGCTGGAGGCTAAAAACCTGTGAGCTAGCTCACACGAACGCAGCTTAGAGGGAACACTGGTGCTGAGGTCCCTCCTCCCCTCCCCAAACCCCACCCTTTCCTAGATCCACCACCCAAAGTCTCCAGGTATTTTCCAACCCACACTGGCTCAGTGTAGTAACTCAGCTTCCAGCTCCAGGTTGGGAAATCCTGGGCGGGGGTTGGGGGTGGAGCCTGTGAAGGGCGGGGCTTGGGGAGGGGAGGGGCTTCAGTGCTTTGAAATGCCATAGAGTCCACCCTTCAAAGCAGCCATTTTCTCCAGCTGAACTGAGCTCTGTCGCTGGGAGATCAGTTGTCATAGCAGGAGTTCCCCAGCCACTACCTGGAGGTTGAGTACAAGGAAGGGATGATGTTGGACTTTTCCTTCCTTGTACTCAGCTTCTATTGGGGATATGGACATATGAGTCATTACAAATATTTAAATGTATTTAGACTGGGCCTATTTTAGTCTATTCAGTTGTGGACACTCAACAGGTAGCTGCATGGATTCAGTGTTAATACTTTAGTTCCAACTTGACAGATGGAGAGCATTAGCTCACCTTATTAACAAGAAGGCTTGCAGCCAGGTAGAAAAGAGGACCTACATGCTACCTTTATAAACAATAATGAGCTAAGACAAAAATGTGTGAGCCGCAAGCTAAAAAACTGTGAGCTAGCTCACACTAACTCAGCTTAGAGGGAACACTGCCTGTGAGGTAGGTGAGGCTGAGAGAGCTCTGAGAGAACTGTCCTTGAGAGAACAGCTCTGATAGAACTATGGCTTGCCCAAGGCCATCCAGCCAGGTGCAAGTGGAGGAGGAGCGGGGAATCACACCCGGTTCTCCCAGATTAGAGTCCGCCCACTTCACCACTACGCCAAACTGGCTCTCCCAAGCAGGAGGAGGAGGAGACTGGATTTATACCGCGCCCTTCACTTGGAGTCTCCGAGCAGCTTACAAACTCCTTTCCCTTCCCCTCCCCCACAACAGACACCCTGTGAGGTGGGTGGGGCTGAGAGAGCTCTGACAGAAACTGCTCGTTCAAAAGAACAGCTGTGCCAGAGCTTGTGACTGACCCAAGGTCACACCAGCAGCTGCATGTTGAAGAGGAGTGGGGGAATCACACCCAGCTCTCCCAGATTAGAGTCCGCGCACTTCACCACGACACCAAACTGGCTCTCACACCAAACTGGCTCTGGTGAAGCCCGGGGTGGGGGTCTGTTTTATATATTTGTCTCTGTGTGTGTGTCTGTGAACATTATAAACTCCTCCTTCCCAAACAGCTATTTTCTTCCAGGAAGACTGATCTCTGTAGCTTGGAGCTCGGTGGTCACTCCGGGAGACCTCCAGCCCCCACCTGGAAGTTGGCAACCATAGGAGGGAGACAGACCCCCAGGCCAGCAGGGGCCACCAGAGCGGCTGCAGGCCTCCCAGCTTCCCCTTCCCTCCCACCCACCCACCCTGGT
>NW_015164293.1:85691-85806 GCF_001447785.1 Gekko japonicus
TGAAGTGCTGAAAGCCATATTTCAAAAGGATAACTCTTATACAATTTTTTTATGTACGCCACCGCGCTTAGATTCTGGTGACTGGGGAGCTCCTATAGTAAGCTCTAATGTGACT
>NW_015164293.1:88003-88209 GCF_001447785.1 Gekko japonicus
ACACCTGAACATGAATGAAGCCTTAAACCGTCTACCAGGAACTTCGGGCATACGTTCCGTCATCTTTGGACTTTGAAGATACTGAGCACTTTGTTTAAATTAGGATTAGGATTTTTAAGATGTATAGTATGTTTTTAAATTATATGTATATTGTGTTTTATCGTGGCAAGGTTTGCCTTGCCTTTGTAAGCCGCCCTGAGCCCTAC
>NW_015164293.1:88662-90107 GCF_001447785.1 Gekko japonicus
TCACAGGGCATCTGTTGTGGGGAGGGGAAGGGAAAGGAGTTTGTAAGCTGCTCTGAGACTCCAAGTGAAGAGCAGGGTGTAATCCAATCTCCTCCTCCTCCTCTTCTTCTTATCATGGATACGCCAGGGATTGAACCTGGGACCTTCTGCATGCTGAGCAGATGCTCTACCACTGAACCACAGACCCTGCCTAAATGATGCTGCCTTATCCTGAGTCAAACTATCAGTCCGTCAAGGTCAGTATTGTCTACTCAGGTTGGCAGAAGCTCTGCAGATGGAGGCATTTCCCATCAACATTCACGTGCTGATTGAGGTGTGACGAAAAGCACAGGGGCAGCAGGCAGTCAAAAGTTATTATTAATAATTTGGCCTTTAGCCTGCCTTTCCTCCCAGAAATTCAGGACTGCACCCTTTCCTCCTTTTTATTTGCACAACAGTGTCTGTTCCTGGAAAGGCTCCAGGGCCTTTATCCGCTGCCCGTGGGAGGGAATCTAAGGACAGCAGCAATAATAAATCTCGAAATCTGCCACGCCCTCGATCATGAACAAAATAAACAGGTCTCTCTCAGAATGGCTTAATGTTTAATGGGGCTAGCTGAGGAGAGGAAAGGAGGAAAGTCAATCAGGCAATGACTTTTCATGCAGTCGTTCAGAACTCTGCACGTGTTGCCTGTAAGAACATGAGAGAACGTAAGAGAAGCCCATGTGGGATCAGGCCAATGGCCCATCCAGTCCAGCACTCTGTCTGTCACACAGTGGCCAAAAAGACCAGGTGCCATCAGGAGGTCCAGCAGTGGGGCCAGGACACTAGAAGCCCTCCCACTCTTGCCCACCCCCCCGGCACCAAGAAGACAGAACATCCCTTGCCCCAGACACAAGAATATCAGAGACGCCCATGTTGGATCAGGCCAGTGGCCCATCCAGTCCATTACTCTGTGTCACACAGTGGCCAGAAATACCAGGTGCCATCAGGAGGTCCAGCAGTGGGGCCAGGACACTAGAAGCCCTCCCACTGTTGCCCCCCCCCCAAGCACCAAGAATACAGAGCATCACCTGCCCCAAACATAAGAACATAAGAGAAGCCCATGTTGGATCAGGCCAAAGGCCCATCCAGTCCAACACTCCGTGTCACACAGTGGCCAGAAATACCAGGTGCCATCAGGAGGTCCAGCAGTGGGGCCAGGACACTAGGAGCCCTCCCACTGTTGCCCACCCCCCTCAAGCACCAATAATATACTGCATCAGTTGCTGTAGATTCTCTGAGTTGTGTGGCCGTGTTCTTGGCATTGTAGAACCTGACGTTTCGCCACTGGCGTGACCAAATCCAAAATGGCTAGTATCACGTCTTCCAAAGTTTGCTGTAGTTGCTGAATGTTTCGGTCAGCCGTGTCTACATGCTCCATCAGTCCCTCGTCCGGGGACACCCGGCCACTCCGGGTCTCCGAT
>NW_015164293.1:90298-96591 GCF_001447785.1 Gekko japonicus
TTGTGTGGCTGTGGTCTTGGCATTGTAGAACCTGACGTTTCGCCACTGGTGAAACGTCAGGTTCTACAATGCCAAGACCACGGCCACACAACCCGGAAAATCTACAGCAACTAATGAACTCCGGCCGTGATAGCCTTCGACAACATAATATACAGCATCACTTGCCCCAGAGTTCCTACCTATACCTTGTGGCTATAGCCACCGATGGACCTCTGCTCCATAGGCTTATCTAATTCCCTCTTGAAGCCGTTCATGCTTGTAGCCGCCACCAGCTCCCGTAGCAGTGAATTCCATGTGTTCATCACTCTTTGGGTGAAGGACTTCCTTTTACCTGTTCTCACCCGACTGCTCAGCAATTTCATGGAGCGCCCGCGAGTTCTTGCATGGTGAGAAATCCCTCGATGGTGGTGGTGGTGGTGGGGCTATAATCTGTTTAGGATATTTCTATCCTATCCCACTTTATCTTTCCAGGCAGCAATCCCGTGGGTGTCTCCAAATCTAAAGGGGTGGAGGGAGACAGAAGGGTGAACGGGTCAGATAAGATAAAGGTAGTCGACTTGTTAGGACAGAGGGGTGGGGTTGCGTTGACACATTAAGGACTAGAGCCTTGATCTGGGGAGAGAGCCAGGGTGAAAGAAATGGGGCTTCGTTCTTTCAGTCTCTGCAGGCTTTTTGTGTGTCTGACCACATTTTGTTTGGACTCTTCAGACAGGGGAGTCAGGGTTCAAGGTTTGCCAACTCCAGGCTGGGAAATTCCTGGAGATTTGGGGGTGGAGACTGCAGAGGGGGGAGGGAGTTAGCTCCAGGTTGGGAAATTCCTGGAGTTTCGAGGGTGCAGCCCAGGGAGAGTGGCATTTGGTGCAGGAAGGGACCTCAGTGGGGTAGAATGCCATACAGTCTCCTGATGCTCCCTCTAAGCTGCAGAGTCCTGCGAGCAAAAATTCTACTTTGTGAGCTGCTGGCTTTAAAGTTGTGAGTGAGCAATTTGGCTGCTGCATCAGTTAGTTTGCTCTGGAGCCATCCTTCCTGAGCTAAAGTAAAAATGTCTGAGCCGGAGGCTAAAAAATTGTTACTTAGCTCACACTAACTCATCTTAGAGGGAACACTGCAATCTACCTTCCAAAGCAGACACTTTCTCCAGGGGGAACTGATCTGTAAATCCTGGATATGATCCGTAATTCTGGAAGGGGGAGGAGGAGGAGGAGGAAAGACTGGATTTATACCCTGCCCTTCACTACCAGAAGGGGTCTCAGAGCGTCTTACAATCTCCTCTCCCTTCCCCTCCCCACAACAGACATCCTGTGAGGCAGGTGGGGCTGAGAGAGCTCTTTTGAGAAGTGCTCTTGAGAGAACAGCTCTGAAATAGCTTGTGACTGACCCAAGGTCACACCAGCAGCCGGATGTGGAGGAGGAGTGTGGAAATCAAACCCGGTTCTCCCAGATTAGAGTCCGCATTCCCACTATGCATGGCCAGATTAACCATTAAGCAGACTCAGGTGGTGCTTAGGGCAGCAGGGCCAAAGGGGGCACCACAAAGTTGAGGAAAGGGTGGGAAAAAAAGAAAAACGAATGAAGATTTGTAAAAAAAAAAAAAGATAAAATTGATAAAACGAGTGCAAATTGATCAGAGTGCACCCTAGGGTTATCTTCTATTTTTTGTTGGTGAGGTGCAGTGTCATAGGCTTAGTTTGTACAGTCTATTGTGTTATCCTGTGAATAAATTTTTGTCTTGCTGCAACCTGCATTGTATATCTCAGTGATGGCGAACCTTTTAGAGACTGAGTGCCCAAACTGCGACCCAAAACCCACTTATTTATCGCAAAGGGCCAACACGGCAATTTAACCTGAATACTGAGGTTTTATTTTAGAAAAAACAACTCATACATTAACTTAAGACGATCCAAACAAAGTAAGGAAAGCAATCCCAAATGCTTTCATTGACTTAAAATTATTTGGCAGAGAATTCTACACTTTAATGATGGTCTGGGCCTGGCTGGGGCGATGGCACGCGTGCCCACAGAGAGGGCTCTGAGTGCCACCTCTGGCCCCCGTGCCATAGGTTCGCCACCACTGGTATATCTGGTCGGACAGGTCAATGACTAAAATGGACTGGGGGTCAGTGTGGAAAGGAGGGGGGCACCAAGATTGGTCAGCGCTTAGGGCACCAGTGAGCCTTTATCCGCCCCTGCCACTACGCCTAACTGGCCCTGGAGGTTGGCATCTCTGCTCTCCTGCACAAATCTCTACCACTCCTGATAGCCAGCAATTTCCCAACCCAGGGTTGGCAAGCCTATTGTTATGTATTAACAGCATAACATGAATCGCTCAATAGACTTCCCATGTTGAGCTTCGAGCCGGCCAAGGCTCCGTCAGTACGAACATTCTATTGGTCGCTTCAAAACAGCGACCAATCAAAGAAGAGCTATTCCCTGAGCGGGAAGGACACTGATTCGCCCTTATCTATGCAATCTGATTGGTTGTTATGTAAATAGTAGGCGTGGCTATATTAGCCCGGTATGTTTAAAAGGAGCCCAGCTCCAATGTTAAGTTGTTCTGATTCCTGAATGCGTTTGTGTGCTTGTTCGAATAAAGCTGAATCACTTGCTGAAATCACTCTACAGGTCTTTGTTAGTGCGATCTAACACCTATACCCTCTGAAGCTGAGCCTGCCTTTTTATCTCTAAAGTTTCACCAAAACCCCCATGAGCTTCCTGGCTCATTAGACCACACAAACAAGGCACTCCTCGTCAGGGCCTGCGACGATGGCACAGCCCCCTTCCGTTCTAATTTCCCCTGTGTACAAAACACATTATTTGAGAGCACAGGAATGTGCCTGTCCCCCACGCCCAGTGTGCATCTGTGAAATGCCAGCAACCGGAAACCAAAGCCCAACTATTTCGCAAACTGCAAATGAGGCGGAAAAGTTCTCCGGTCGACGTAGACTTGTCTTCGGAAGGAGGGAGGCATTTGAGGACATCAGTGCAGGCACAATCGACCTGTTTTGAAAAACATATTGGGAGGGGGTGAGTGATGGTGCAATAGTGGATATCGCCCAGAAGGACAGGCTTGCGCTGTTGGCCTTTTAAGAATCTCCAGATATTTCTAGTCCTGTCACCTGGCTGGCAGGAACCAATTAAAAGGACCAGGAAGGAGGTGACGTGAAAGACCTCCACCTGAGACCCTGGAGAGCAGCTGCTGGTCTGAGTAGACAGTACGGACCTTGAGGGACCAGGGGGGGGGGTCTGATTCGGTATAAGGCAGCCACATGTGGGACCCACCTAGATCTATTCATTCGGGGAGGGGCCAAGGCTCTGTGGGAAAGCCTCTGCTTGGTGTAGTGAGCTAAGTGCATGCACTCTAATCTGGGAGAGTCGGGTTTGATTCCCCATTCCTCCACTTGCAGCTGCTGGATGACCTTGGGTCAGTCACAAGTTCTCTCAGAGCTGTTCTCTCAAGGACAGTTCTGCCAGAGCTCTCTCAGCACCGCCTACCTCACAGGGTGTCTGTTGTGGAGAGGGGAAGGGGAAGGAGTTTGTAAGCCCCTCTGAGACTCCAAGTGAAGGGCAGGGTATAAATCCAATCTCCTCTTCTTCCTCCTCCTCCTCCTCCTCCTCCTCTTCCTCTTCTTCCTCCTCCTCCTCCTCCTCTTCTTCTTCTCATGCAGAAGGTCCCAGGTTCAGTGCCTGGCATCTCCACTTAAAAGGATCAGGTGAGACAAAAGACTGGCGGCCAATCTGAATAGAGAATGTTGACCTTGTTGGACAAAGGGTCTCCTTTAATATAGGGCAGCTTCATGTTTATGTATTGTTTAAAACCTATAAAGGTTAGTCAAGAATAGAAGAGGGCCAACTCTTAAAATCTAATTATGAAACCTAAAAAATATACATGTATTTATTAAACACAAATTAAAATAACGAATAAGGGCCCATTCATACCTCATATACAAATATAAAAACATACAAAGGCTGTATTTTTGTATTTCTCTTCTTTGCCCAGTGGTTAAACTTTGTGTTTTTTTTCAAAAACAACTTTGGAACAATTGTTTTTTGGTCTCTATTTCATATTCTGTATATGTATGATTGTATATATTTTTACATATCAGCCAACATGTTCTATTTGTATTAGACCTCTGAGGAAGGCCTGTAAAGGCCGAAACGCGTTAGGTCTATTTCATTAGCCCTTGTATGTTTTTATATTTGTATATGAGGTCTGAATGGGCCCTTATTCGTTATTTTAATTTGTGTTTAATAAATACATGTATATTTTTTAGGTTTCATAATTAGATTTTAAGAGTTGGCCCTCTTCTATTCTTTATAGGTTATGAATTCTAGGTTTTAGGTTCAGTCTCTCTCCCCCCCCCTTTTTTTGTCCTTACTATGTATTGTTTAGCCCATTTATACCCCACCTTTCTCACCAAATGGGGACCCAAAGCAGCTTGTAACGTTCTTCTCTCCCCCATTTTCTCTGCACAACAACACTGCGAGGTAGGTGAGGCTGACAGAGCGTGACTGACCCAAGGTCACCCAGCAAACGTCCATGGCAGAGTGGGGAACTGAGCCTGGCTTTCCCCGATTCTCGCCCAGCACTCTACCCTCTACGCCACACTGGCTCTCCGGTGTGTTCAGCCATCCCCTCTCCCACCCCGATCTTCCGGGCCATGTCCCCTGAATCTTGGAGTCTGAACCTCTGTAGACCTGGAAATCCCAGGTCCCTCAGTGAACCTCCAGTTCATTCTGCAATTTCAAAATGAATCACAAAATTGAGAAACCTACCGGAGAACACTTTAACCTCCCAGGACATTCAATGGGTGACCTCAAAGTAGCTGTTTTATTACAAAGGAACTTCAGAAACAGAATGGAAAGGGAAATTGCTGAATTACAGGTTAATTACAACACTTGGAACAAAAGCCTCCCCAGGACTCAACAGGGATATTGATCCCGTTACATATGCTAACTCGCTCAGTCCTCACATATGTATTCTCAACAAGGAGGACTATACATCCTCTGTGTTTTAGTGTATTTCCTTTTCAGAATAGTTTTTCAGAATACTGAATGCAGGGAATATTGGGATGTCTGCTGACAACATTACACCCAGCTCAAAATATGCTATTAAGTGCCCTCCATGCCTGAGAGGAGATAATTAAGATTCTGTTAAAGGTAAAGGTTCCCTTGCTCAAAAGCCAGTCGAATCCGACTCTAGGGTTGCGGTGCTCATCTCCGTTTCCAAGCCGAAGAGCCAGCGCTGTCCGAAGATGTTTCCGTGGTCATGTGGCCGGCATGACTAAACACCAAGGCGCACGGAACGCTGTTGCCTTCCCACCGAGGCAGTACCTATTGATCTACTTGCAATTTCTTGCTTTCGAACTGCTAGGTTGGCAGGAGCTGGAACTAAAGACGGGAGCTCACTCCGTCATGCAGCACACTCGGGTCTCGAACCGCTGAGCTACCGACCTTCCACAGCCTGCAGTTCAGCGTCTTAACCACCTGAGCCACAATTAGGGGAAAAACCTTTAGACATTGATTTGCTATTTTGACATATTTATTGCTTTACAACTGTTGACCTTATAACCTTAACTGGTTATTTCGTTTTTCACTTTGCCGCAGCTTAAACACCATCATCTTACATGTTCATTTAAGTCCCTGTCTATAAGCGTAGAACCTCACCTACCATTCCAATGTATTTGAAAAAGGGTGCCTTGTACAGGAAAGCTCCTACCTTGAATAAACCTTTGTTGGGCTGACCACCTGGATCCACTTTCCATTGCTAAACAGGTAGACAACCCACCTTTCAGAGTTCCATTGAAGGCGGCCCAATGCACTTTCAGCGGAGCATTTGGAAACTCTCCAAAAGGCCACCAGATGGCAGCAGAGGTTTCTTTGGGAGAGAAGTAGAGGCGCACAAGTTAAGAATGCAAGACATAACAGAAGCCACGCTGGATCAATCCAGTGGCCCATCCAGTCTCACAGTGGCCAAAAAACCAGGTGCCATCAGGACGGCCACTGGCAGGTTAGGAACAAAAACATCCCCGGATGTCAGATGTGCAACAATGAAGACTGCCAAACTCCCCCCCCCCCCAGGAAGGGGTGAAGTGCTTTGCTACAGCTGTGCAATGGGCAATACTACTACTCAGGGGTCATTCCGTAGAAAAAGAGGGGCAGGAGCTCATTGGCATAACTCATTAACATATCTTATTTGCATATGCCACACCCCCTGACATCACCGGAAGTGTGTCAGAAGGCAACACCCACCGCTCAGGCGCCACTGGACCGTTTTGGATTGCTAGCTATTTGGGG
>NW_015164293.1:97088-97197 GCF_001447785.1 Gekko japonicus
GGAGCTCCGCTCCTGTCTGCTCCTGCAGGAAATGACCCCTGTTACTACTACTACTACTACTACTACTAATAATAATAATAAAAATTCAGCAGAAGTAGAATCTACCACC
>NW_015164293.1:99062-116134 GCF_001447785.1 Gekko japonicus
TCTTATGTTCTTATGTCTGGGGCAGGTGATGCTCTGTATTCTTGGTGCTGGGGGGGGCAACAGTGGGAGGGCTTCTAGTGTCCTGGCCCCACTGGTGGACCTCCTGATGGCCCCTGGTATTTTTGGCCCCTGTGTGACAGAGTGTCGGACTGGATGGGCCATTGGTCTGATTGGACATTGGCTTCTCTGATGTTCTTCTGCTCAGGGCGATGGCCATTAGCGAAGGCCGCCCGTCGTGCTTCCTTATGATGTGTCACACATTCTGGCAGCCGCCTGCAGCCCAAGGGATAGTGATGAGCACTGACCCTCCCCCAGCCCCCACAGGCCAGGTGGTTGGAGGTCCCGCCCCACAACTGAATGGAATCTTGCTCCAACAGGGAATTCACTTTGGCCTCCTCTTGGGAGCAGAAGGGGCAGGCTGGCCTGAGCTTGTCCCCACGGCCTCAGCACCTGGCCCCACACCCAAAAGGGTTGCAAAATCCATGAAGCAACCAGGTGGCTGCAAATCCTATTCGTTTCTAAGCAAGAACTGGAGTCTCCAGTGGAGTTCTGGAGAGGGGTCCTCTTCCGTGCATTCCGGACTGCAGCTGTCCGCATTTGCTTGTGCAAGACCGGAGCAAGAAGCCCACCTGGACGGCAGAGGAACGGCTCCAGAAGGCGATGGGTGGCTTCCCTCCCCACCTGGCTCTGCCACTGCCTAACCCTGCAGTCCCAAGCAAAGACACCCTCCCTCTTCTTCTCTCCGTGAATTCTTCTTTGGGATAGAGGAATATGGAGCTGCGGTGGCTCAAGTGGTTAAGACGCTGAACTGCAGGCTGTGAAAGATCAGTAGTTCAGCAGTTCGAGACCCGAGTGTGCCGCATGACGGAGTGAGCTCCTGTCTCTAGTTCCAGCTCCTGTCAACCTAGCAGTTTGAAAGCAAGAAATTGCAAGTAGATAAATAGGTACCACTTCAGTGGGAAGGTAACAGCGTTCCGTGTGCCTTGGTGTTTAGTCATGCCGGCCACATGACCACGGAAACGTCTTCGGACAGCGCTGGCTCTTCGGCTTTGAAATGGAGATGAGCACTGCAACCCTAGAGTCAGATTCGACTGGCTTTCGAGCAAGGGAACCTTTACCTTTACCTTTACCTATAGAGGAAGGAGTTAGAGTGGAAGATGAAATGGAGGACAGAAGAATGATGTCAGCTACTTTGGGTACTTGTTGGGGGGAAAGAGGGGTATAACGCTAACTAACTAACCAACCAACTAACTAACTAACTAAGGTCCTGTTCACATGTGGAATTTGCAGCGGGAGAGGCACGAATGTCGGGCGGAGTATACGAGCGAGATCAGAAGGACACATCTGGCAAGCATAGCACACCCATCGCCGACCCGTAGCATCCGCCCAAAGATCCGGAGTTAAAAAATACCCGGGAAAGCCTACTAGCAAATGGTTTGCTACGGGCTGTCGACGGAATACCTACGTGTGATCGCTCAAGCGCGCTCCTCTCGCCGTGTTGACGCGTGCCGAAAACACGTGCCGACAAACAAAAGCCCACTTTGCTGCCGCGGCGTTTGATCGCACTCTGGTGCGTTAAATTGCGCCGGTGCAAAAGTCCATGCCCCCCCACATTATCTGGGCCGTGTGACTGTGGCCTAACTAACAGAAGAAAGTTTGAGTCCAATGGTACATTTAAGACCAACAAAGTTTAATTCTGGGTAAAAGTTCTGGCACAGCTGTCCTTGAAAAAGAGCAGTTTCTGTCAGAGCTCTCTCAGCCCCGCCTACCTCACTGGAGAACATAAGAACATAAGAGATGCCAATGTTGGATCAGGCCAAAGGCCCATCCAGCCCAACAGTCTTGTGTCACACAGTGGCCAAAAATACCAGGTGCCATCAGGAGGTCCACCAGTGGGGCCAGGACATTAGAAGCCCTCCCACTGTTGACCCCCCCCCCAAGCACCAAGAAGACAGAGCATCACTTGCTCCAGAGCCCCTATCTATACCTTGTGGCTAATAGCCACCGATGGACCTCTGCTCCATATGCTTATCTAATTCCCTTTTGAAGCTGTCCACGCTTGTAGCCGCCACCACTTCCTCTAGCAGAAAATTCCATGTGTTCATCACTCTTTGGGTGAGGAAGTACTTCCTTTTATCCGTTCTAACCCGACCGCTCAGCAATTTCATGGAGTGCCCACTTGAGTTCTTGTCTTGTGAAAAAGGAGGGTGTCTGTTGTGGGGAGGGGAAGGGAAAGGAGTTTGTCAGCCGCTCTGAGACGCCTTCGGGTAGTGAAGGGCGGGGCATGAATCGCAATCTCTTCTTTTCTCTTTTGTGGGCATGCACACTCCTTCAGGTACCCAGAATTCAACGTTGTCGGTCTTCAAGGTGCCACCGGACTCACATTTTGTTCTGTTGATTCAGACCGTCATGGCTCCCCACCTGAATCTAACTAACTAACATCCTGGTTTACCTGTTCTGAGCTTGCCAACTCCAGATTGTGAAATTCCGGGAGATTTGGGGGTGGAGTAGGGTAGAACACCACGGAGTCCACCCTCCAAAGCAGCCATTTTCTCCAGAGGAACTGAACTCTGCAGCCTGGAACGGAGCTGTCTTCCCAGGAGATCTCCAGGCCCCACCTGGAGGCTGGCAACCCATGGCAACTCTGGGAGGGGGCTGTGGTGGCTCCCATTTAGCATATGGGGAACTAAGGCTGTAGGGTGTGAGAGCCAGTTTGGTGTAGTGCTTAAGATTGCTCTTGAGAGAACAGCTCCGACAGAACTATGGCTTGCCCAAGGTCATCCAGCCAGGTGCAAGTGGAGGAGGAGTGGGGAATCAAACCCGGTTCTCCCAGATTAGAGTCCGCGCACTGAACCACGACACCAAACTGATGGAGCACTCACTGGAAAAGACGGCCAGGTTGGGAAAAGTAGAAGGCAGCAGGAAAAGAGGAAGACCCAAGATGAGATGGATTTGGCTCCATCAAGGAAGCCACGGACCTCAGTCTGAGCAAGGACATTTTGGGAGTTCTTAATTCATAGAGTCGCCATAAGTCAGAACTGACTTCACACACACACACACACACACACACACACACACACAGTTTTCCAGAATCAAACCTCCCTTTCTTAGTTTCAGGGCCTGCAAGGAAGAAACTGGCCAGAAGGAAGCATTATCTGCATTTCCCCATTGATAACCCGGATTCCCTAGGCATTGTGAGATCCCACCTTTTATTCTGATAGATCCCTGATGAGATCTTTGGGCTGCAATGTGCGGCCCCTGGGTGACCAAGCTGGAGTCGCTGCATTGATCTGATGATAATGATAATGGCGTTACTGAAGCCTTCATTGGGGGGGGGGGGAATTATCCCCCTACACACACACCCTTGGAATAGACCTCCCTCAAGAATTCGGAAGAGGGCAACACCCCCAGAGCACCTCTCAATATCTTTGGCCGCCTTTGACCTCTGCCAGGCCAAAACAGAGGCTGCAGGTCAAAGACAAAGCCAGATCTGAACTCGCAACCTTCTCAAGGTTTTAAAGAATAGTTTTTTTAAAAAAAGAAATAAGGTGGGTTAGGAGTTTAAATAAACACAGCGTGGATTTTACATTTATTACTTAGTGTTGTGAAAATATTGTCCTTCAACGGAAGAGCAGGCTCCTTAGATCAGAGGAAGGCTTCCGACCTGGGCCAAAAGCCAAGGCAGACTGTAAATATTTTAGTAAATATACAAACAAATAAACTTTGTTCAGGGGAGTGGTAGGATAGGGGAAGGATCCAGCCCAATGGTTAGAGTCAGTGTTCCCTCTAGGCTGAGTTAGTGTGAGCTAGCTCACAGTTGTTTAGACTCCGGCTCACATATTTTTGTCTTAGCCCAGGAAGGAGGGCTCCAGAGCAAACTGATTTATGCAGCAGCCAAATCGCTCGCTCACAACTTTAATGCCGGCAGCTCACAAAGCAGAATTTCTGCTCACAGGACTCCACAGCTTAGAGGGAGTATTCATTGTGACCAGTGTTCCCTCTAAGCTGAGTCAGTGTGAGCCAGCTCACAGTTTTTTTAGCCTCCAGCTCACAGATGTTTGTCTCTGCTCAGGAAGGATGGCTCCAGAGCAAACTAATTTATGCAGCAGCCAAATTACTCACTCACAACTTTAATGCCAGGAGCTCACAAAGTAGAATTTCTGCTCACAAGACTCCACAGCTTAGAGGGAGTATTCGTTGTGAGTCCAGTGTTCCCTCTAAGCTGAGTTATTGTGAGCTAGCTCACAGTTTTTAAGCCTTCGGCTCACACATTTTGGTCTCCACTCAGGAAGGATGGCTCTAGAGCAGACTAATTTATGCAGCAGCCAAATCGCTCGCTCATAACTTGAATGCCAGCAGCTCACAGAGTAGAATTTTTGCTCACAAGATTGCACAGTTTAGAGGGAGCATTGGAACTTAGAGTGGAAGCTGGTTTCCAGCGTGGGGCCCAGGCTGTTTCTCAAACTCTGAATAACTTCATAGGCCCTGGGTTGTCACCGTCAAAGAAATTTGAGATAGTATTTTATTTATTTAAGTATTTTTACCCCGCCCTCCCCGCAAGCGGGCTCAGGGCGGCTTACAAGGGGCATAGCCCGAACATAAAATCACATAAAATCGAATAAAATCCAATAACATTACACTCAATAATAAATAGTAAAGTGCTTCATCTTATCAGGCGGTCTTAAGTTGTTAAAAATTCACAACAGAGAATCCCACATATTTCCTGAAAGAGAAGCCACCCATCTCGTCCAGCATCCTGTCTCACTGTCAAATGCATGCCGTGCGTGCCTCGCTCGTCATGGGTTGTTTTCCACTGACACTGTTGTTCCGTTACATCAAGGGTTAACTCCTTTCCCTCCACTCTGATTTTTTCCCAACTGCTTTTGTTTATGTGCATTCTTTCGGAGTGAGTGCATGTGTGTGAATCAATGCTCCTGGCCTAGCACTTGTAGCGATCTGTGTGACCTTGGAGCAAAGATAATGTAATGGTTAGTTTGCAGGTGCTGGGGCGGCTATGGGGTTGAGCTTGAAGCTTTGGCGGGCTGTATGGGGTTTGATGATTGGGCACTTGGGGAACCGGGGGTGGACCCACACTCTGTATAGGTCTCGCCCTAACCTGCGGCCGACAGTTCCAACACAAACTCTGTATATGCTTGGGTGACCTGGAACTCTCAATAAAACAAATCTTGTTACCTCAAGAGTGTTGAGAGAATACTTGGACCCAAGACATGACACTCACACAGTGGCCAACCAGTTCTTCTGGAGGGCCAACAAGTTTGATGATTGGGCACTTGGGGAACCGGGGGTGGACCCACACTCTGTATAGGTCTCGCCCTAACCTGGTGCCGACAGTTCCAACATGAGCTCTGTATACGCTTGGGTGACCTGTAACTCTCAATAAACAAATCTTGCTACCTTGAGAGTGTTGAGAGAATACACTCACACAGTGGCCAGCCAGTTCCTCCGGAGGGCCAGCAACAGGGCAGAGAGGCTGAGGCCTTCCCCTGATAAGAACCTCAGAAGAGCCCTGCTGGGTCAGATCCATGGTACATCCAATCCAGCCTCCTGTCTCACACAGTGGCCAGCCAGATCCTCCGGAGGGCCAGCAACAGGGCAGAGAGGCCGAGGCCTTCCCCTGATAAGAACCTCAGAAGAGCCCTGCTGGGTCAGATCCATGGTCCATCCAGTCCAGCCTCCTGTCTCACACAGCGGCCAAACAGTTCCTCTGGAGGGCCAACAAGAGGCCATGGCCTTCCTCCAGTGTTGCCTCCTGGCAGTGGGATTCAGATATTGACTGCCTTTGAACATGGAGGTTTTCCTTTAGCCGCCATGGCTAGTAGCCACTCATAGACTTATCCTCCACGAATCTCTCCAATCCCCTTTTAAAACCATCTATGCCTGTGGCCATCACGACACCCTCTGGCAACATATCCCACATTTCAATCACTTGCTGAGTAAAGAAGCATTTCTTTTCCTATATCCTGAACCTACTGCCCATCAATTGGATGCCTCCAAGTTCTAGAATCTGGGGAGAGGGAAAAGTTCTCCCTGCCCACTTTCTCTGCCTCACACGTAATTTGATAAACCTCGATCATGTCCCCCCTTTAATCGTCTCTTGACTATAGTGAATAGGAGCTGCGGTGGCTCAAGTGGTTAAGGCGCTGAACTGCAGGCTGTGGAAGGTCGGTAGTTCAGCAGTTCGAGACCCGAGTGTGCCGCATGACGGAGTGAGCTCCCGTCTCCAGTTCCAGCTCCTGCCAACCTAGCCATTTGAAAGCAAGAAATTGCAAGTAGATCAATAGGTGGGAAGGTCACAGCATTCCGTGCACCTTGGTGTTGAGTCATGCCGGCCACTTGACCACGGAAACGTCTTCGGACAGCGCTGGCTCTTCAGCTTGGAAACGGAGATGAGCACCGCATCCCTACAGTCAGACTCGACTGGCTTTCAAGCAAGGGAAACCTTTACCTTTACTATACTGAAAAGCCCCAGAGACTCTTCAGGCTTTCCTCCTAGGGAAGGGGCTCCAACCCCCTCATCATCTTGGTTGCCCTCCTCTGCACTGTCTCCCGCTCTCAGCAGTGTCCTTTTTGAGGGACGGAGACCAGAACTGTACACAGGATTCCAATCATAGGCTATGTTTAAAAGTAAAATGCATGTGTTTAAAAGTAAAATGATGGAGCCAAATTCAGTTGTCAGTTGCTGCAACCTGCATTGTTTATCTGGTCAGACAGGTCAACCACTACAATGGACTGGGGGTCAGTGTGGAAAGGAGGGGGGCACCAAGATTGGTCAGTGCTTCGGGCACCAGTGAGCCTTCATCCGCCCCTGCACACTGGGTTGACAGCCAAAAATGGAACCTCCATGTTCAGAGTATGCCTCTGATCATTGAGACTCTGGCACAACCAGCCTTTATGTACTTGAAGGGCTGTGTCTCTTAGAGGAGGGCCGGGAGCCGTTCCTGTTGGCAGCAGAGGAGAGGACTCGAAAGAATGAGTTTAAATTAAGGGCGGGAAAGTGCCAGCTAGATATTAGGAAAAACTGTTTTAGAGTTGTGCAATGGTAGAATCAGCTGCCTGGGGAGGTGGTGAGCTCCCCCTCCCTGGCAGTCTTCAAGCAGTGGCTGGACAAACACTGGGCAGGGATACACTAGGCTTGATCCTGCATTGAGTGTGTGTGTGTATGTGTGTGTGTGTCTGTGTGTGGACTAGATGTCCCGTATGGTCCCTTCCAACTCTGTGATTCTCTCGTTCTATGAATCTGGGACAAAGTATTCCTTTCACGCCTTGTATGTTTATAAAAAAGGTGTGAGGGGCAGGAACTGAAGGTTTAAACTAATTTTTCTCTTCCTTGCAGTGCTGGGGGGGGGGCAAGCTGAGGGTGCAAGAGCCGGCAATCTGCATTTTATAGAGACAGACCAAGAAGTGCGCTCTTTGTCCTTTCTGTCTGAGAATCAGAGCTGATACCCTTGTCTCTGAACTGGGATCCACTGGCATGCACAAATGGGATGTGAGATGAAGCCGTTTGAAACCTCCCCCCAGGGCCGGCTCGCTCACTAGGCGAACTAGGCGCTCGCCTAGAGTGCGCTGGCCCTTAGGGGCGCCAAAATGGCACCCAGCCCCCCCACCAAAAGGCCCCCCCGCCAAAAGCCCTGCAACTTTCTTGACTAGGTGGGTGACTGCTGCGTGCCGCCGGGTCTTTCAGTGCGCTCAGAAGCGCAGCCGTCCTCCTCTTGGAAGAGCAGGAGCCACTGGCCTCTCCACCCCCAGGAATTAGTGGTTAGGAGCGCAGACTCTAATCTGGGTGACCCGGGTTGGATTCCCCCTTATAAAAAAGGTGTGAGGGGCAGGAACTGAAGGTTTAAACTAATTTTTCTCTTCCTTGCAGTGCTGGGGGGGGGGCAAGCTGAGGGTGCAAGAGCTGGCAATCTGCATTTTATAGAGACAGACCAAGAAGTGCGCTCTTTGTCCCTTCTGTCTGAGAATCAGAGCTGATACCCTTGTCTCTGAACTAGGATCCATTGGCATGCACAAATGGGCTGTGAGATGAAGCCCTTTGAAACCACCCACACACCTCAATCAAACCCGCCCTCCTCTGTCAAAGTCAGAAGAACGGAATGCGTCCTGAAGGTGCGCTTTCTGAATACAGTTCCCGCCCAGCAGCGCCTTAGAGACCCACCGAATTTTCCACGGAATAAGCTTTCCTGAGTCAAAGCTCATAAACATAATGTAGAGGAGAGGACCTGAAGCAACGGGTTGAAATGACATGCAGAAATGGAGACGAGGAGATTGAGGGGGGACATGGTTGCTCTCTTTAAATATTTGAAAGGCTGTCAATTTGGAGGAGGGCCAGGAGCTGTTCCAGTTGGCAGCAGAGGAGAGGACCTGAAGCAATGGGTTGAAATGACATGCAGAAAGGTATCGGCTGGAGATTAGAAAAAAAAACTTTTTCACCGTCAGAGTGGTCCAAAGATGGAATCAGCTGCCTAGAAAGGTGGTGAGCTCCCCTTCCCTGACAGCTTTCAAGAAGAGGCTGGAAGAATATTTGTCAGAGATGCTCTAGGCTGGTGCTGCATTGGGCAGGGGGTTGGACTATTTATTTTATTTTGTAGTCAAATTTATACCCCGCCCTCCACGCAAAGCATGCTCAGGGCGGCTTCCAACAACCACACAACAATACAGAATAAAAGCATAAATAGTACAGAATTAAAACACAACAATTAAAATAGTGCATTACAAATGTTACAAAGTACTGGCAGCAGTTAAAAACAAACAAATGAGATGTTTTCAGATGAAAGCGCTTCGATGTTATTCCACAGAAGTGTTTGGATGTTATTTGCTAATTCTTGAGGCAGCTGCTGATATCAACATTACTGGCCGTGCACTAAGGCGGCGGCGGCCCCTAGTTACATACCTGGCGGAAGAGCTCTTGCAGACCCTGCAGAATTGTGAAAGGTCCTGCAGGGCCCTGATCTCCTCCGGGAACTTGTTCCACCAGGTAGGGGCCACCACCGAGAAGGCCCCGGCCCTAGTAGCAGCTAGCCTGGCCTCCCTCAGGCCAGGGAGGGTCAACCGATTTTGAGACCATGTAGACTAGATGCTGTATGGCCCCTTCCAACTCTATGATTCTATGAGATGGTGGGAGGGGGTCAAGAAAGGGCCAGCTGGAGTCAAAGTTCCCTTTGATTAGAGCGAAGAGTTAGACACAGAGGTGAGGAGTGCAAAAAAATTAGCATCTGAAAAATCAGCATCTCTGAATAGGTATGTGAGGGCAATATGCATGATCCACTTAATCTCTTGAGTGTGTTTGAGGGCTGTAGCAGCAGAAAAGAGCAGGTGTCCAGGAGCACCTTAATAGACTAACACAATTTGCAGCAGGGCTTCAGCTTTCATGAGTCACTGCCCCCTTCTTCAGATAAGGGCTGTATTCATGTCGAAGACATCAGTCTGAAACTTTTAGATGCAAAAGACTGGATTTCACCAGCCCCAGGTCACCTGTTTGTCTGTACATTCTGAACAGTAACCATTTACTGACGCAATCAAGGAGTAGACTATTTTACAAGTGGGTTTTTAAAAAAAGAAAAGAAGAAGCATCGATTTTAAAAATCAGAATCCCTTTAAACACTTCCTAAAGTTATCCCGTGGAGCTGCGGTGGCTCAAGTGGCTAAGATGCTGAACTGCAGGCTGTGGAAGGTCAGTCGTTCAGCAGTTCGTGACCCGAGTTGCCGCATGACGGAGTGAGCTCCCGTCTCTAGTTCCAGCTCCTGCCAACCTAGCAGTTTGAAAGCAAGAAATTGCAAGTAGATCAATAGGTACCACTTCGGTGGGAAGGTAACAGCGTTCCGTGTGCCTTGGTGTTTAGTCATGCCGGCCACATGACCACGGAAACGTCTTCGGACAGCGCTGGCTCTTCAGCTTTGAAACGGAGATGAGCACCGCAACCCTAGAGTCGGACTCGACTGGCTTTCGAGCAAGGGAACCTTTACCTTTTAAAGTTATCCCGTGAGGTTTACTTGCTGGATTTGTTCAGGCTCAGAAATTCCAAAAGCTGCAATCTCCCCCCTCCCCCCAATCCCCTGGAACACAAAAAACCCCAAACCCACCAAAAATACCCCCAAATAAGAAGAGATTGGATTTTTACCCTGCCCTTCACTTGGAGTCTCAGAGCGGCTTACAAACTCCTTTCCTTTCCCCTCCCCACAACAGACAGGTAGGTGGGGCTGAGAGAGTGCTTTCGAGAACTGCCCTTTCAAGAACAGCTCTGACAGGACTATGGCTTGCCCAAGGTCATCCAGCAGCTGCAAGTGGAGGAGTGGGGAATCAAACCTGGTTCTCCCAGATTAGAGTCCGCACACTTAACCACGACACCAAACTGGTTCTCAAAGATTGTTCTAGGCTGAGAACAGGAAACTCACAAACGATAAGGAACCATCCATTTAGAATCACTTGCTTGCAGCACCCAGAACAATATACAAAAACACACCTGAGATCCCAGCTGGTGTTTTATTTAAAACCCACCTCTCCTGCTTGTCTATCAGAGACTGCCATCCCAGCCAGCATCACATTTTTAAACAGGAGTTTTACGAACATTAAGTCCCCAGTAAAAACCAGCAGAGAACAATTCATCTCTATTTAAGGCAGAAATAAAATTTTGTTTACAAAATTACGCATGGGATACAGAAGGTAGAAAAAGAAGTATATTTCTCCCTTTTCTCACAATACAAGAACTCGTGGGCACTCCATGAAACTGATGAGCAGTAATCTGAGAACAGATAAAAGGATGCCCTTCTTGACCCAATGAGTCGTTAACACATAGAATTCACTGCCGCAGGAAGTGGCAGCGGCTACAGGCATAGCGGGGACTGGACATGGAGGTCCTTCAGTGGCTGTGAGCCACAAGGTATAGATAGGAACACTCTGTTTGGGGCAAGGGATGCTCTGTCTTCTTGGTGCTGGGGGGGCCACAGTGGGAGGGCTTCTGGAGTTCTGGCCCCACTGGTGGACCTCCTGATGGCACCTGGGTTTTGGCTACTCTGTGACACAGACTGTTGGGCGGGATGTGCCACTGGCCTGATCCAACATGGCTTCTCTTATGTCCTTATATTATAAGATGGCTCTCTACCTTGACTTGGCCAATCTGGCCATGTGGATCCATGCCACGCTAACCTCAGGGCTAGACTACTGCAATGCACTCTACCTGGGCCTGCCCTTGAAGTAAATTTGGAGGCTCCAGTTGGTACAGAAGCAGCTGCTATGGGGAGCTAGGTGGAACATGCATTTCACAAGATTTCTGCAGTCACTCCGTCGTTTATTGATCACTTACTGGTTCTAGTTGAAGGTTCTGGTTACCCGCTGCAAAGCCCTTCAAGGCGTTGGACCCACACACCTACAGAACCATGTCTCCTAACATGCTCTGATGCATTAGATTGGCAATGGCCTGTACATGTGCATGACCACATCTTCCTAGATCCTAACCTGGAGAGCCCAGGGTAGCTTGATCTCCTCAAATCTCAGAAGCTAAGTAGGGGTGGTCCTGGTGAATATTTGAATGGGGAGACTCCAAGGAAGTCCATGGTCTCTATGCAAAGGCAGGCCATGGCAAACCACGTCTGAACATAGACAGACAGACAGACAGACAGACAGACAGACAGATAGATAGAGGGGTCATTTCCTGCAGGAGCGCACAGGAGCGGAGCTCCAGCAGTAAAGAGCCCAGCGGGCAGGCACATGCGACAAGCCCCACCCCCTGCTCCCAGCAGCCCTCAGTTAGAGCAAGAAGCAGCCAGGTAAGTTGCAGAGCCCCCCCTGGGCCCCCCAGTCCAAAACAGTCCAGTGGCACCTTTAAGACCAAGTTTTATTCAGGTACAAGCTCTCGCTCCTCTGCGAGGACAGATCTGCACGTTCCCCCCCCCAATAGCTAGTAATCCAAAACAGTCCAGTGGCACCTTTAAGACCAAGTTTTATTCAGGTACAAGCTCTCGCTCCTCTGCGAGGACAGATCTGCACGTTCCCCCCCCCAATAGTTAGTAATCCAAAACAGTCCAGTGGCACCTTTAAGACCAAGTTTTATTCAGGTACAAGCTCTCGCTCCTCTGCGAGGACAGATCTGCACGTTCCCCCCCCCAATAGTTAGTAATCCAAAACAGTCCAGTGGCACCTTTAAGACCAAGTTTTATTCAGGTACAAGCTCTCGCTCCTCTGCGAGGACAGATCTGCACGTTCCCCCCCCCAATAGTTAGTAATCCAAAACAGTCCAGTGGCACCTTTAAGACCAAGTTTTATTCAGGTACAAGCTCTCGCTCCTCTGCGAGGACAGATCTGCACGTTCCCCCCCCCAATAGTTAGTAATCCAAAACAGTCCAGTGGCACCTTTAAGACCAAGTTTTATTCAGGTACAAGCTCTCGCTCCTCTGCGAGGACAGATCTGCACGTTCCCCCCCCCAATAGTTAGTAATCCAAAACAGTCCAGTGGCACCTTTAAGACCAAGTTTTATTCAGGTACAAGCTCTCGCTCCTCTGCGAGGACAGATCTGCACGTTCCCCCCCCCAATAGTTAGTAATCCAAAACAGTCCAGTGGCACCTTTAAGACCAAGTTTTATTCAGGTACAAGCTCTCGCTCCTCTGCGAGGACAGATCTGCACGTTCCCCCCCCCAATAGTTAGTAATCCAAAACAGTCCAGTGGCACCTTTAAGACCAAGTTTTATTCAGGTACAAGCTCTCGCTCCTCTGCGAGGACAGATCTGCACGTTCCCCCCCCCAATAGTTAGTAATCCAAAACAGTCCAGTGGCACCTTTAAGACCAAGTTTTATTCAGGTACAAGCTCTCGCTCCTCTGCGAGGACAGATCTGCACGTTCCCCCCCCCAATAGTTAGTAATCCAAAACAGTCCAGTGGCACCTTTAAGACCAAGTTTTATTCAGGTACAAGCTCTCGCTCCTCTGCGAGGACAGATCTGCACGTTCCCCCCCCCAATAGTTAGTAATCCAAAACAGTCCAGTGGCACCTTTAAGACCAAGTTTTATTCAGGTAGTTTTATCTCTCCGCTCCCTGGCGTTACCTTTTATGACACACAGGGCCCGGTCCGACAAGGTTTCATTTATGTCAGATCCGGCCCTCATAACAAACGAGTTTGACACCCCTGGCCTAGAGGAATCGGTTGGCCACTGTGTGAGACGGGATGCTGGACGAAATGGACCACTGATCTGACCCAGCAGGGCTCGTCTGAGGTTCTTATGCTTAGCTTTCGAGATCTGACGAGATCAGCTGTGAACAGAGGGAACTTTTTCTCCCTCTCTCATAAAACTAGAACTTGGGAGCACCCAGTTGAACTCTTGGGAAATAGCCGGTTAAGGACAGACCAAAGGACAATATTTTGCCTAAAACACTGTGCACCTTCTATGCATTTTTGTGGGCGTTCTGCCAGGGATTCTCCTTCCCCACTGCCTGTAGGACGGTCACAGTAACTATTTTTTAAACAAAAGGAATAAGTAGTGGAATAGCTGGAGTCCCCGGCCAAGCCCATTCAGGTCATTATTAGGGATGTGAAATTCCGGGAGATTTGGGGTTTGAGCTCAGGGATGACAGAGTTTGGGGAGAAAGGGGACCTCAGCTGGGTATAATGCCATAAAGAATCACCTTCCAAATGTATGTATGCAGGGATATTTTTGGGCAGGAACGCACAGGAACGGAGTTCCGGCTGGCTCCCGTGTTGGCCACACCCAACAGCAGGAACTCACTAGGATTGGCTACATTAGGGGTGTGTGGCCTAACATGCAAAGAAGTTCCTGCTACAAAAAAAGCCCTGGGTTTTGACAATAAACAAAGTAAATAGAATAAGAAGCAAAAGGTGGGTGTGGCTGGGTGACCACGCTTCTGGTAACATGGGGGTGTGGCCTAATATGCTAATGAGATGTGCTGTCAGGGTGTGACCTAATATGCTAATGAGTTTCTGCTGTTGGGTGTGGCCTATTATGCTAATGAGTTCCTGCTGGGCTTTTTCTACAAAAAAAGCCCTGTATTTATGTACATAATTTATAGTCCACCTTTCTCACTTTGGGTCATGGCAGGTTATTTATTTATGTATAAAAATTCAGGTGGGTAGCTGTGTTGGTTTGAAGCAGCAGAACAAAGTTTGAGTCCAGTTTGGTCTCGTGGTTAGGAGCGCGGACTCTAATCTGGGAGAACCGGGTTTGATTCCCCACTCCTCCACATGCAGCCGGCTGGGTGACCTTGGGTCAGTCACAAGTTCTTTCAGAGCCGTTCTCTCAGGAGCAGTCCTCAAGAGAGAGAGGGCTCTCTCAGCCCCACCTCCCTCACAGGGTGTCTGTTGCGGGGAGGGGAAAGGGAAAGGAGTCTATAAGCTGCTCTGAGACTCCGAGTGAAGGGCGGGGTATAAATCCAATCTCTTCTTCTCGTTTAGGACCAACCAAGTTATATTCAAAGGATAAGCATGCAGACTTCTTCAGACAAATGGAATAAGATCTCCTCAAGAGCGCCTGCCTTGGCGGGGAGGCTGGGATATACATTAAATAAATTAATACTTACAGGAATAAAGAGGGTGGCGGGGGCAGCTGTTAGAAGGGGCCACCCAAAGCCAAGGTGCATATGCAGAGTTGAAATTGGATCAGGTGGCCAAGATCAATAGATGGCAGGCAGCAAATTAGCAGGTGAATGCAAGAGTTAACAAAGAGATGTGAGAATGAAGCTAGAGTCCAGTAGCACCCTCAAGACAAACCAAGCTCAACCCTGTGTACATGGGAGAACAGAGATTCAGCATTCGCACACTTCTTCACGTACATTGAAACAGATTTGCAGCCCCAGGTGGGGGGGGGGGGTTAGTTGCCAAGAAGAGCTGGTTAGAATCAAGATGCATAAGAAACTGAACAATATATATACATGGCTAAGATTGAGATATCACATATAGCTGGGCATGTAAACAGCAGCAAGTTGGCATGCAGATAATAAATGAGTTACAGATGTGGGAACCAAGTTTGAGTCCAGTGGCCTCTATGAGAGTAACTTAGTGTGTGTATTGAGATAAGAAGCCGATATCTCTGTTAAGCCCTGGGTGTTCCCTGGTCCTGAGTGTTGCAATAACTTGTAATTCAGCAATCTCCCGTTCCAGACTGTTTCTGAAATTCCTTTGCAATAAAACAGCTACTTTGAGGTCCCCCACTGAATGTCCTGGAAGGCTGAGAAACACTACGGGTTTCTCAAGCTGTCTTTCCAACATGGACTCAAGGTGGATTAGGCAGTCCAATCACAAGAAGCAGGACCTGCCATCACCAAACATCAGAGTGAGTCAATACAACCGACAAGAACAATACAACAGGCTTCCGGCTGCAGAACCAACCAGAAATCTAAACCACAGAACTTGAAGCCGAGCCTAAGTCTTCACATGCAAAGATTCCATGGCAGGATCCTACATAGTTTCCGCAAACTTTTCCCCATAGAGCACATTCCGTGATTCCACATTCCACTCTCTAAGTAACTTTGTGAACTATTTAGTACTCCAAAGCTTTCCAAAGCTGAGAGCCACTTTGGTGTGGTGCTTAAGTGTGCAGACTCTAATCTGGGAGAACCGGGTTTGATTCCCCACGCCTCCACTTGCGGCTGCTGGATGACCTTGGGCAAGCCATAGTTCTGACAAGAGCTGTCCTTGAAAAAGAGCAGATTCTGCCAGAGCTCTCTCAGCCCCGCCTCCCTCACCGGAGGGTGTCTGTTGTGGGAAGGGGGAGGGGAAGGAGTTTGTGAGCCACTCTGAGACTCCTTCGGGTAGTGAAGGGCCATGGGGTAGAAATCCAAGCGCCTGGGGATCTCCTGTTTTCACAAGTGATCTCCAGCTGACAGAGATCAGCTCCCCTGGAGAAATGGCTGCTTTGAAGGGTGGACTCTATGGCATTGGACCATGCTGAGGCCACTCCCCTCCCCAAACCCCACCCTCTCCCGGATCCACCCCCAAAGGCTCCAGGTATTTTCCTACCCAGACTTGGCAACCCTAAAGTGAAGGGTGGGGTATAAATCCAATCTCCTCCTCCTCCATCTCTCCGGGGGAGGGTCTGTGCTGTGTAACTTAGGGACCAGTTGTGATTCCGGGAGATCTCCAGGCCCCACCTGGAGGGGGGCCAACCGAAGGCTGATGAACCCACAAGCCTTGCTCCGAGCTCTACATTATTTGCATTTGGGAGGGTTGCACGAGTCCCTCCCGTCCCCCCTCATTGCTAGATCTCTTGCACGAGTCCTCTTTCCCCCTCCCCATCATCCCCCCCTCTCTCCTCCCCTCTCCTTTCCTGCCTCTTTGCAGCTCGGCCCCGATTGGCTGGCGCGGCGCCTCTTGGCTCTGTTATTTTTCGAATATAAATACCCGGGCTGGAAGAGGGGAGCGACGCACAGGGGCGGAGCCGAGCCGCCTTTCCCACCACTAGCAGGAGCAGCCGCCGCCGCTTCCCGCGCCGGGCCTCTGCTCTGCCTTTGCAACGCCGCCACCGCTGCAGCAGCTGCTGCAATCCGCGCCACGCGCCAGCAAAGGGAGACCCTTTCCCGGGAGCAAAGCAGAAAAGGGGATTTTGTATTTTTAGCCACCTCCTTTGCCGGGCAGAGTTGCAGCCGGCGGCGGCTCCCCCCTTGAAGAAGAAAAAGAAGAAGAAAAGAAAAAAAGGCGCTCCCCTTTTGCATTCGGCGCCTTCCTCCCCTCCTCCCGGGTTCAAAAAGCTCGCGAGGACGTGCTTGCACCGCCGGCCTGCTTGCTTGCTTCCTTCCAGCCAGCCCCCTTCTCTTCGCTTTTCGGGGCAAGTGCATGCTCGGCTCCTCGCCCGCTCCCCTTTGCAACCGGAGATGGAGCTCGCCGGCCCCGCCGCCGCCTCCCCCTCTCCCCAGCCCTGCGCCGAATCCAGACGGGCGAGGAGGGCGCCGCGCAACCTGCCCCGCACCGGAGTGAGGTCGCTCTTCCAAACCGAAGGCCTGATGTCGCCGGTGACCCACTTGGCCCTGGATATGGACCAGCTGGCCGGGCTCGGGAGGTGAGCGGCCGCTTCGGCCCCGGGCGGGGGTGGATTGGGGGGGGGGGGCGGGGG
>NW_015164293.1:117022-134104 GCF_001447785.1 Gekko japonicus
CCCCCCCCCCAAAAGAACTGATCTGGGGACATTGCTATTTATTAATTAATTAATATATTTATGTCGATTTATAAGCCGCCTTTCCTGCACAGGCAGGCTCAAGGCGGCGTGCAGCCGGTTGAAAAATACAATAAAACATAGATGCCTAAATGCAATTCTATAAAATTCAGGTAGCTATCTTTCCCCTCCCATTGATGCAAACGAAAAGCCTTCCTTACTCCCGAGTAGGCCTCGGAAGGGTGCGAGGGGGAGTGATCCTGGTGCGACTTCGGTGCCATCCTAGGTCAGGACAGGGGTTGTATATTATAGAGGGGGGGGGGTTAAAATGCAGTCTTCTGCCCGCTGCTACTTGCACATTAGTGGGATTTACTCCTGAGTAAACACTCCCACTTCCCAAAGGCGGGGAGATAAAGGAGAGTTCAGCTTCTTAATCCTGGAATGAGGAGAAAACTGTATATAAATGCTTATGTATTTATTTTATTTTATTCATTTGATTTATATCCTGCCCTCTCTGCTAAAGCAGGGTCTGGGCGGCTTACAATAAAATGCGAGCAAGTTTAAAAACAGATTAAAACCATAAAACAATTCCAGGGTGCTGCATAAACATTACGGAAGTATTTCATACGTGGCGATGAACATAGTTTTTAGAGGTTTTTAAATGCTTAGTGCCACCCCCCACCCCGAGAATATATGTGCATCCTCTTTGCCCTCCTTTAGGGTTCCTGTTTTGTGGGTGGGTGCCCTCCTCTCCCTCCCCCTTCTCTTAGAGCCTCTTCCTCTTTCTTGGTTACACCACCGTGAATTCCTCCAGAACCAAGTTTGAGTCCAGTGGCATCTTCAAGAGCAACAGAGTTTAACTCTGGGGTATAAGCTTTTGTGTGCATGCCCACTTCTTCAGGTACCAGGCATGTGCATGAAAGTTTAGACCCAGAATTAAACTTCGTTGGTCTTAAAGGTGCCCGTGGACTCAAGCTTTGTTCTGTTGTTTCAGACCAACATGGCTACCCACCTGGATCATAGAATCATAGGGTTGGAAGGGGCCTCCAGGGTCATCTAGTCAACCCCCTGCACAATGCAAGGAATTCACAAATACCTCCCCTCCCCACATCCCCAGGGACCCTTGTTCCACGCCCAGAAAATGACCAAAAAATCTCCAGCGTCCCCGGCCAAACTGGCCTGGAGAAAAATTGCTTCCTGACCCCAAAGTGGTGATTGGCATTTCTTGAATCTCTCCGGCGAGGCTAGCCTGGGGGGAGGGGCGTTGGTGCCGTGCATTCTTTCCCTCCTCAGGTCTCACTTCTGCGCAGGAAAGAAACCATTGCCTTGGGTGCACGTTCTGACACTGCATGGCGCAATAAACACATCTGCGTTTAGTGCAATCTCTGGGTGTCCCCGGGCTTTGCTTTTGTATGCGCAGCCCAGCTCCGTGAAGGAAATGGCTGCTTGCGGGGGGGGGGGGGGGGGTTTGCTCTTTTATTTTTGGTTTCAACTTGGGAACGTTTTTTTAAAACTGCTGCTTGCAAGCTGCCTGGAACCACAGAGAAAGCTGGGGTGTCAATGAATGTTTTAGTAAATGAAACAGCACAAAGGAAATCTCCCATCTGTGCCAGGGCTCCCACAGAAAAGCCCGTGGGTAACGTGGCTGTGGCCCTGCTGCTGTGCTGGTTGTAGGAATCCTTTTAAGCTGGATCGTGTCCAGATGTGCAGCATTTTGCCATCCCCTGGGTTTCAAGGAGAGAATTTGGCGATCTTGCCACTTAGAAGAAGGCAGTGGGGCGTAGAAATGCTGCGCTCAGATCTTTGTGTTTGGAGGGTGGGGGCCAGTGTTCCCTCTAAGCTGAGTTAGTGTGAGCCAGCTCACAGTTTTTTAGCCTCTGGCTCACACATTTTTGTCCTGGCTCAGGAAGGATGGCTCCAGAAAGCACTAATTTATGCAGCAGCCAAAGCTCCTGCTCACAACTTTAATGCCACTAGCTCACAAATTAGAATTTTTGCTCACAGGGCTCCATAGCTTAGAGGGAACATTGGTGGGGGCTTGTAAATTTCCCTCCCTTCTTCCTTTAAGGCCTCACCTGGGGTTGCTCCCCCCCCATTGGAAGGAGTGCCGTAGGGTGTTGTGGTTGCACAACACAAGGGGCAATGGGGGTAACTAGGACGGTCGCTTTCTGGACTGTGTTTGTCTTGCCGGGAGGAAGAACCGAGGTGACGCTCATCTCTTGTGGCTCTGCCAGAGGGTGGATCAGTCAAAATCCAGATGTGGCGGGGTGGGGGTGGAGCCAAGTAGGCTGTGTCGGGTGTGAAATTTGGGGGCCCCAGATCAGTGTTCCCTCTAAGCTGAGTTAGTGTGAGCTTGCTCAGTTTTTTACCCTCCGGCTCACACGTTTTTGTCCCCGCTCAGGAAGGGATGGCTCTGGAGCAGTGCTCCCTCTAAGCTGTGGAGTCTTGTGAGCAAAAATTCTACTTTGTGAGCTACTGGCATGAAAGTTGTGAACAAGCGATTTGGCTACTGCATCAATTAGTTTGCTCTGGAGCCCCATCCTTCCTGAGCTAAGACAAAAATGGTTGAGCCAGAGGCTAAAAAACTGAGCTAGCTCACACCAGCTCAGCTTAGAGGGAACACTGCTCCGGAGCAAACTAATTGATGCAGTAGCCAAATCACTCGCTCACAGCTTTCATGCCCAGCAGCTCACAAAGGAAGAATTTTTGCTCACAAGACTCCACAGCTTAGAAGGAGCATTGGCCCCGATCCATGATCCCTCCCCTTCTTGTGTGACCTTTCTTAGCCATATCCTCTCTGAGCGTATGCAAAGCGTGCAGATTCACTGGGACGGGATGAACACTTTGAGTGGAGGAGATGGGTGTGCGCAGTAGCTTTATATCTTGGGCTGGCGGTGGAGCCCTGGGGCTGCCCCGCTTATCGTTTTCCCCGCCAAGGGGAAGCCTACGGTCTGTAAGTCGCACACGCTGGTGTTTCCAAGATGTGATTTAGATTAAGGAGAACCCTAGGATTCCATTGAAGCTTTTGAGTTGTGCCTATGTTATTTTGGAAATCGGGTTCTGTCTTACCAGCTGCTGTTGAAGATCGTTGAAATGCGTGATTTATACCTGGGAGAGTTACTTTCTGTTTGGAGGTTACGGTATGGAATTGCAGAAGAGCCTACTGTTGGTCTCGAATAGGTTTCTTGTTTAAACTATGTTTAATTGTTAAGAGCAATGGTTGGATCTGTGTTTATATACTTTATTGGGTTGTGACCACTAACCCTTCTTTGTATTTCAGTGAATATAATATATAGTTTTGAACATAGTTGTGAATTGTAGATGGTCTTCCCTTAGTGGATGTTGTTTGTGGGTTTGATTAAGGAGGGAAAGGCCAGTTTTAAAAAACAAACCCCCCACACTTTAAAGGCCATTCCCTGAAATGGGCACAAACTTCGTAGGAAGGGTCCTGCTTTTACTTCTCGCTGTGGGGTGTCTCTCTCGCCCCTTGATCTAAAGCAGGGGTCTGAGACTTGGTGAGCTTCCCCAACTTAGGTGGCAGTTTGCAGAGTGTGGAAACAGGAAGTCCATCGAATAGCTCTTAGACCAATCCAGACTTGCAGAGCATCAGATTTAAATTTCAGATATTGCAGAAGTCTTCCTTGGCTTGCATGTTACAAAGGGGAAAAAACGGGGAGATGTCTTGGTTAGGAACCTCCCTGGCAGTGTCTTTTTAAAAACGTTTTACTTCATTTTTATTCTGCTTTTCTCTCCAGTGGGGACCCAAAGAAGTGTGTGCGTGCGCACGAAAGGTTATACTCAAAATTAAACTTGGTTGGTGTGGTGGTTAGGAGCGCGGGCTCTAATCTGGGAGAACCGGGTTTGATTCCCCACTCCTCCACCTTCAGCTGCTGCTGTGACCTTGGGCAAGCCATAGTTCTGACAAGAGCTGTTCTTGGAAAAGAGCCGTTTCTGTCAAGAGCTCTCTCAGCCCCACCTGCCTGACAGGGTGTCTGTTGTGGGGAGGGGAAGGGAGAGGAGTTTGCAAGCCGCTCTGAGACTCCCAAGTGAAGGGTGGGGTAAAAATCCAATCTCTTCTTCTTCTTGAAGGTGCCCCTGGACTCAAACTTTGTCCTGTCAGGTCGGTTAGGCAAAGACGTGTGTCACTGGCTCAAGTTCGCCTGGCGAGCTGCCATGGCAGAGTGGGCAGTGCCAGCCTGGATCTCCCAGATCCAACATGAACTGGCTCTTGCTGCTTGGAGACAACTCTAGGCCACACGGAATTCTTGCGCATTTTATTTCTCTTTTAGTTTACTCACGGCCTACCATTCTTCCAACTGGGAAGAAAGGGGCCTTAGGGCCTCCTCTCTTCCTCCGTCTCATAAAAGCTGAGAAGGGCTTAACTTTGTTCAGGATTGCGCTGTTATGGGTTGCTTTCGAATGCTTTTCTGGGCATATAACCAGGGGAGCTCTTTCAGAGTTGACAGGCTGAGCTGCGGGAAAGAGCAAGCACAGGATCTGGCCCCGAGTCCCCCTTCTGTTCCGTAACCACGTGGTGCGTCATAAATTTTGCCTTCTTTGTGTTCCAAGTCCTTTTCCCCCAAGTTCTTAATTTGTTTGTTTTTTTCCGTTTTCAGCGATTGTGAAACCCCCAAAAGGAACAAGAAGCTCGGCCTGGCGTTCAAGAAGGAGTGGTCTTCGCAGGATTCGGTCTCCTCCGAGTCTTCGCAGGATTCGGTCTCCTCCGAGTCTGCAGATTCAGGTCAGTAGCAGCTTAAGAAACATAAGAACATAAGAGAAGCCAATGTTGCATCAGGCCAGTGGGCCATCCAGTCCAACACTCTCTGTCACACCGTGGCCAAAAATACCAGGTGCCATCAGGAGGTCCACCAGCGGGGCCAGGACACTAGAAGCCCTCCCACTGTTGCCCCCCAAGCACCAAGAAGACAGAGCACCCCTTGCTTCTTTCTGGAGATTTCCCTTGTGGATCCTTTTATTCTTTTTCTTGCTCTTCTTGTGAATCGTTTGCAAGCCTCCAATTCGGTTTTTCCTGGTGCCGCCCCTTCACAGATCTCTTAAGGGGTTTGAAACCGGTGTGTGTGTGGATTTTAGCTCTTAGTATTTCCATTTTCTGTCTTGTTTTTTGACCCCGGGGCATTTCTGTGTGTCAAAACAGGTGTTGGCCCGGATTCCCCTGTCGAGGCGGATGCGGAGGTCTTCGAAGATGTGTAAGTTGGAACTTTCTAGATTGCCAAAGCCAAGTCCAAGGGTTTGATTTAAGCCCCGGTCAAGAGTAGGCCTATTTTACAAGCTTTGGGACTTGTTCGCCTGTTGGGGAATCCCTGGGAACCGTGAGGCTTGTAACAAAAAGGCTAGAGATATTTGTTAAGAAGTCCTCGACGTGTAAGCAAGCTGTTTTTCAAAAAGTAAATAGGAGAATTGAGTAAGGGGGAGGAAGTATTTTGACAGACTACCCTTCAACTCAGTGTATAGAAGTATTTGGAACCAATATTTGAGAAAGTAGAATATAGTAATGTACGTATTAAGATTTGGATTTTGTGACTTTCTCTGTTTATCTCAGGATGGGTATGTTTGAGGGTTTTCTTTCTGTTTGTCTGGTATGATTTAAGGGTTATTGTGTACATTATAGGTATGTATTGTCAAAAATTGATAGAATGTTTTTTTCCGTGTGTTTCTTTGGAATTGCAAAAATAAGAGAGAATTTTTTAAAAAAGTCCTTGACAACCGAATAGATGAAGATTAGGGCTTGTCTACATATGGAAAGAGGGCTGTATTGCTATGGATATATCAGGTTTATCAGTGACCACTAGCCATGCTGTACCTCTGAACCGCAGTGCCAGGATTCAGTGTCAGGGGAAGGCCTCGGCCTCTCCGCCCTGTTGCTGGCCCTCCAGAGGAACTGGCTGGCCCCTGTGTGAGACGGGAGGCTGGACTAGATGGACCCTCACTGGTCTGACCCAGCAGGGCTCCTCTGGTGTTCTTATCAGGGGAAGGCCCTGTTGTTGGCCCTCCAGAGGAACTGGCTGGCCCTTGTGTGAGACGGGATGCTGGACTAGATGGACCCTCACTGGTCTGGTCCAGCAGGCCTCTTCGGAGGTTCTTCTCAGGAGAAGGCCTCGGCCTCTCTGCCCTGTTGTTGGCCTTCCAGAGGGGCTGGTTGGCCACTGTGTGAGACAGGATGCTGGACTAGGTGGACCCTCCCTGGTCTGATCCAGCAGGGCTCTTCTGGTGTTCTGATCAGGGGAAGGCCTCGGCCTCTCTGCCCTGTTGCTGGCCCTCCAGAGGAACTGGTTGGCCATTGTGTGAGACAGGAGGCTGGACTAGATGGACCCTCACTGGTCTGACCCAGCAGGGCTCTTCTGAGGTTCCTATCAGGGGAAGGCCTCGGCCTCTCTGCCCTGTTGCTGGCCCTCCAGAGGAACTGGCTGGCCCCTGTGTGAGACAGGAGGGTGGACTAGAGGGACCCTCAATGGCTGTTATGTTCTTGTGAGTGACTAGAACTCTAAAAGTTTTTCTGGGAAAAAGCAGGGCAGGTAGCAAACATTACAAAAAAAAAATTAGATGTTCCCCAAAAGGTGAATCTTAACAGAGTTGGGTCAGTTTTGGGGTTGCTTTAATATGCATGTGAGATACTCCTCGTAGAGTTTTGCTGTCATGCTGGAGCGGAGATGGGTTATTTGCTGGGCAAACCCCTCCTGCAGGTTTATTGCCAAAGCTTCTACCTGGCTGCTGTTTGCTAAAGCTTCTTGGGATGTGTTCTCCCGATCCCTTAATCCATTTACTGGTTGATGCTTAGCTCTGCCTTTCTTCTCATATCCAATGTCCTTAAGAGCGCCAGGTTTTGGTTACTTCGAAGTGCAGGTATTTCTGTGTGCCTCTTAAGTGTCTGCGGGGGTCACCTGATAAACCGTCCTTTCTGTCCACTTTTGCCAATTTCCTCTCCTTTCTTCAGCATTATTCAAGGGTGGACCGGACTCTTGCACGCTTAGCAGTGTACATCAGCTATTGAAGGCAGGAACAGCTGTGTGTGGGGGGGCCAAGGATAGTGGAAGAAACTGAGCGTTTATATAGTGCTTTCACCTTCACTCTCTTGTAGTCCTTACACCCTTGCGAGGTAGGCCTGGGAGGCATGGCTTTCAAGGCCTTGTCACGCTTTCACTCTTTGAGGCACGTTTTTGGTCCTAATACATTGAAGCAGCCTTTTAGGGGTGCTGGTTAGAGCTAAGGAGACCGTGCCCAGTATAAAAATAATAGAAAAGCATTATCTCATATGGAATGAGGCTCTCAGAAGTTGTTCTTTGCTCCTGAGGAAGAACCAGATGTCTGAAACACTGGAAAAAGTTGCCTTGGAAAAGTGTTGGCCTTTTTTGTATATTTATGGACTCTTTTGTCTATCGGAGCACATGAAAGTGTTGATTTTCCTAAATGCACATGTGGGCTTGGCTAATGTTTAAATGATTCTAATGAAAGTAGTAGAACAAAGTTAGAGTCCCGTGTCACCCTTAAGAGCAACAAAATTTTATTCAAGGTGTGAGCTTTTGTGTGCATGCACAAAAGCTTATACAAAAGCTTATACCTTGAACAAACCTTTGTTGGTCTTAGTCTGCTGCTGGAAAGTGTTGGGTCAAGTTGCAGCCCACTTATGGTGACTCCGTAGAGCAGGGGTGTCGAACTCATTTGTTATGAGGGCCGTATCTGACATAAGTGAGACCTCGTTGGGCCAGGCCAGGTGTGTCATAAAATGTAACGCCAGGTAGCAGGGAGATAAACTTTATAAAGGACACAAACACAAAGGTGTTTTTTTAAACTTAAAATAAAAACATGCTTAAAACGTTAGCACTCTTGCAATATTTTGTTTACCCTGCTTAGCTTCCAAGATCCGACAAGATCGGGCTCACCTGGGCTATCGAGGTCAGAGCCATACTTAGCATCTTGAAATCCCCCACAGTAATGATGGTGCTTGAATTTTTTTTTTTTTAAAGGGGTACCTTTTTCCTCCCAGATTTCAGCAGTCTGGTAACACAACATGATGGTAGCTTTTGTTTGTCACTTTTCAGCCTGCAAGCAGTCACATTTTGAGTTTTGCAAGTGACACAAGATCCTTCGGTTAAATTCCAGATAAGTGGAGGATAGTCTGTTTCCAGCTCTGCCGTGATATAATAAACTTTGCACCTGCCTTGGGGGGGGGGGGTTGTTTGCTTGCAAGCAGCTGCCTGGCGGTTGAGTGTATATTGTAGACAGATGGTCTCCAGGGAAGCGCTAGAACTCTTTTCTTCTTGGAATGGAACATCTGTCCAAATTCCTCGGCTCCCCTTTTTTAGCCTCCGGGAGGCCGATACTCTTGAGCGAGTCACTGATGGGGTGAAACAAACGGAGCATCTTTACCGCTTTTCTTCTCCTCCCCCCCCAGAGTTAAGGGGGAGACCCATCTGTCCCTTGGCAGGTTCTTTTCAGGGGTTGTAAATGGACTGTCCTCTTGAGAGTGGGGCCTCTTCCAATTGGGGCATGGGAGGCCAAACTTGCTTAATGTAGGAGCCACATAGAATAAATTTCAGATGTTTGGGAGCCGCAAGACATGAACAAATATTATACATTTTTACTGGGAAATAAGCAAATTTACTGTTTCTTAACATTAAATGAGACTGCCAAAAATAATAACAAAAGAGGTAAAAGCAGATATTGATAATGATATTTGTTTGCTAATGATATTTGTTTGCTAATGATATTTAGCTCCTCCAGTTGCGCTGCCGGGAGCCACACAATACATGTGAAAGAGCCGCATGTGGCTCACGAGCCACAGTTTGGCCACCCCTGAATTGGGGTGACCCTCCCCTGGCTTTGATTGTTAATTTGCTGCTTCTATGAATTTTATTTTGTACTTTGGTTGAGAGGACGGAGGGCCAGCAGATTGGAAACAACGTGAAGAATGAGGCTTTTGTGATCAGTTCAGTCTCGGTTGCTTTCTCTTTCTCAAGTGCCTTTGGGTGGTTAGCGTGGAATGGGTTGAGCATCCGCCCGTGGCCCTTGTGGTTCGTACATCGTCCCTGGATTATGTTCTTGGGATAGCTGCACCGGGGGGGGGGTTACTTTCATGTCCCATCTCTCTCCCCTTTGGGCCCCCAAAGAGAACCAGTTTGGTGTAGTGGTTAAGCCCTTACTCTTTTTGTCTAGCAGCATTGGTACATTCTTTACTGCTCAAAAGCCAGTTTGGTGTAGTGGTTAAGTGCACGGACTCTAATCTGGGGGAACCGGGTCTGATTCCCCATTCATCCACTTGCACCTGCTGGTGTGACCTTGGGTCAGTCACAAGTTCTCTCAGAGCTGTTCCCTCAGGAGCAGTCCTCGAAAGAGCTCTCACAGCCCCACCTGCCTCACGGGGTGTCTGTTGTGTGGAGGGGAAGGGAAAGGAGTTTGTAAGCCGCTCTGAGACACCTTTGGGTAGTTGAGGGCGGGGTACAAATCCAGTCTCCTCCTCCTCTTCCTCCTCCTCCTCTTCCTCCTCCTCCTCCTCTGCTCGAGACACAAACCAAAGATCCATGTTCTTGCACTCTGCAGTTAGGCATCGGTTAAATCGCTGCCCTCCTGGTTGTTGGGGGGGGGGAGGTTGGATGCGTGTGGGCCCCTACCATATGGCGTCCCAGTGCGGGGGGGGGGGCGCATTTGCATACAGGTGGGAAGCGGCAAACAGCAACCGTTGCCATGGCAGCGCCCTCCTTAGCCCAGGCTTGGTCTCAAAAGGGCCCCTTTGATCCTCTTTCTTGGAAATCCCTTTTATTCTTTGCTTCTTCTCCCCCCTACCCCCACCGTTCCACGCCATGGCAGCTTGGATGCTGGCCCCAGCCAAGCGCTCTGGGCAAGGGAATGCCTCCTGGGCAAGCCACTCGGTGGGTCGGCAGCTGTGCCAGCAACAGACCCGCTGCAGCTGTGGACCCCTGGGAGGTCTCCGAAGGAACCCCCCCCCAGTGCCTCCAGGAGCACTGATGCTCTCGAGTGGGGCCCAGGGTGTGGGGTGCTTGCCGGGTGTCTCCCTGAAGGCCTCTGTGTGTCTGTGTGTGTGTTTGCGCTCTGAGCAAAGCATTAGGTGCGGCATTAGGAGGCGTTTTCCTTGGGTGGCAGACTTTAGGCCGGGCATGCGGAAGGACCCCTAGGTCGATCCCTGGGTAGAAATGAGAACGTTAGAGTTGGATGGAACCTTGCAGGTCATCTAGTCCAGCCCCCTGCACTCTGCAGGAGCGTAGCTGAAAGGTAGCCCTACAACATACCCGAAAGATGGTCGTCCAGCCTCCGCTTGGAAATGTCCAGCGAAGGAGCATCCACCACCTCCCGAGGCAGACTGTTCCACTGCTCAGCCACTCTCACAGTTAGGAAGTCTCTCCTGATATTTAGCCGGTATCGACTCCCTTGTCATTTCCACCCATTAGATCTAGTCTTGCAATCCAGAGCAAGAGAGAACAGATCCGCTCCATCTTCTACGTGACAGCCCTTCAGATATTTGAAGACGGCAATCATGTCCCCTCTGAGCCTTCTCTTTCCCAGGGTAGAAAGATCTCTGGTGGCAGGGCTGGTGGCACCAGTCTGACTGGAGTATTGGCCTGGCCTGGTAGAGAGCCAGTGTGGGAGTGGCATTGCCTAGTGGTTAGGGTATTGGGTGAAGAGTGCCATAGGAACAGATTTCCAGAGTCAGAAAACACCAAGAGTGAAGAAGTTTGGTGCCTGGATCAGGGTGGCGCCCAGCCTTTTCAGATCTTGAACATTAAGCAGGATTGGCTTCACTATTTGGATGGGAGACCACCAAGGAAGTCTGGGGTTGCCACGCAGAGGCAGGCAATGTTTGTCTCTTTCCTTGTCAGCTGCAACTGGGTAGCACACAGTTATTACACCCTCGCTAGACTCCTCGGTGCCTATAATGCGCTTACGAGTCAGGGACGGACTCCCATGTTGTCTGAGAGCCAGTTTGGTGTAGTGGTTGAGTGCACGGACTCTAATCTGGGAGAACCAGGTTTGATTCCCCACTCCTCCACTTGCAGCTGCTGGATGACCTTGGGCAAACTGTAGTTCTGTCAGAGCTTTTTTCAAGAGCAGTTTCTGTCAGAGCTCTCTCAGCCCCGCCTGCCTCACAGGGTGTCTGTTGTGGGGAGGGGAAGGGAAAGGAGTTTGTAAGCCGCTCTGAGACTCTCCTCCTCTTCCTCTGGCAGGTTCGAAAGGACAGTGTTGGAGTCCAGTAGAGTCCTCAACAGGTACGTCAAGAAAAATGTTAACTGGGTTTTTGGTTCGTGATTAAAACGATGTCAGGGGCTCACTTGTGTCGGTGGTGTGGGATGAGAAGTGGAGGGGCCGTGGCTCAGCGGTAGAGCATCTGCTTGGAAGGCAGAAGATCCCAGGTTCAATTCCCAGCATCTTTAGTTAAAAAGGATTGGGCAGGAGGTGATGGGAAAAACCTCTGCCTGAGATCCTGGAGAGCTGTAAAGAGGGGCTGTGGCTCAGTGGTAGAGCATCTGCTTGGCATGCAGGAGGCCCCAGGTTCAATCCCCGGCACCTCCATTTGAAAAGGACCAGCCAGGAGGTGATGGGAAAGACCTCCGCCTGAGACCCTGGAGATCTGTAAAGAGGGGCCGTGGCTCAGTGGTAGAGCCTCTGCCTGGCATGCAGAAGGTCCCAGGTTCAATTCCCGGCACCTCCAGTTAAAATGGACCAGGTGATGGGAAGGACCTCTGCCTGAGATCCTGGAGAGCTGTAAAGGGGGGCCGTGGCTCAGTGGAAGAGCACCTGCTTGGCACGCAGAAGGTCCCAGGTTCAAACCCCGGCATCTCCAGTTAGAAGGACCAGGAGGTAGGAGATGTGAGAGGCCTCTGCCTGTGACCTGGGAGAGCTGCTGCCAGTTTGAGTAGGCAACACCCATCTTGATGGACCAAGGGTCTGATTCAGTATTAAGGCAACTTCACAAGTGTTAGCGAGAAGGGAAATCCAGTGAGGATTTCTGTGACTTGCCGGTCTGGAGAAAGGAGTCCCGCCTCTGGCCCTCATCCAAGCACTGGGAAGGAGCCCCACCAGCATCCTTCGGTGGAAGGAGAGCGAAATGTCTCCCAGTTGCCGCAGTATCTTGTCCTTGGAGGTGCATGGCTCCCGGGGACGTCTCCGGCAGGGGCTTATGGCCACTTTCCCCTGTCCTGTGCCTCTGATCTTCTCCCTACTTTCAGGTAACCGCTGGCCTGGGTTTTACTTGGATTTCTCCAGCCCCTTCCTTGGTAGCAGAGTTGCCCCAGAAATCCCTTCTGCTTTTCCCTTCATCGCTTACAGCTCTCGTCAGAGCATGCCGGGGCTTGTCGAGTTGGACAGATGGATCGATTATCATGAGATGCTTGCGGGAGGCTGTTGGGGAGGGGGGGATCTTATCTGAAGCTTGTGGGGGGAAGCTCCGTTGCTAGACTAAAAGAACCCGTTCCTCGGGAGGTGGCGGGCTCTCCTCGGGAGGTTTTGGAGCAGAGGCTCCATGGCCCCATCTGACAGCCGTGCAGATTCTGCGAACTTGGGCAGGTCACGAGAAGGGAGGGCAGGAAGGGATGAGCCCGCTCTTTGCTATCGTGGCCCTTTCTTCCATGCCCAGGGTAATGCCAGTTTGGTGTCGTGGTTAAGTGCGCGGTCTCTAATCTGGGAGAACCGGGTTTGATTTTCCCACTCCGCCTCCACTCGCACCTGGCTGGATGACCTTGGGCAAGCTGTAGTTCTGTCAGAGCTGTTCTTGAAAGGGCAGTTCTTTCAGAGCTCTCTCAGCCCCACCCACCTCACAGGGTTTTCCCATCCTCCATTGTTTCCAATGGAGGGAAAAAAGGCTTGTGAGCAGGAAGCTGAAACCCGTGAGCAGCCAGCTAAAACTTTGTGCACCAGTGCCCCCTAGCACAGCGTAGAGGGAACACTCCCCCCCTCTCTCCCTCCCTCCTTCCCTCTCTCCCTCCCTTAATCCTCTCACTCTCTTTACATGGCCTTTCAGCGCTCTCTCAGCCCCACCTGCCTCACAGGGTGTCTGTTGTGGGGAGGGGAAGGGAAAGGAGTTTGGAAGCCGCTCTGAGACTCCGAGTGAAGGACGGAGTATAAATCCAGTCTCTTCCTCTTCCTCCAATTTGGTGTAGTGGTTCAGTGCTCAGACGCTAATCTGGGAGAACCGGGTTTGATTCCCCCACTCCTCCACTTGCACCTGGCTGGATGACCTTGGGCAAGCCGTAGTTCTGATAGGAGCTGTTCTTGGAAAAGAGCAGTTTCTGTCAAGAGCTCTCTCAGCCCCACCTGCCTCACAGGGTGTCTGTTGTGGGGAGGGGAAGGGAAAGGAGTTAGTAATCCGCTCTGAGACTCCTTCGGGTAGTGAAGGGCGGGGTATAAATCCAGTCTCCTCTTCTTCTTCAATTGCCACTTTGGGGTCAGGAAGGGATTTTTCTCCAGGCCAGGTTGGCCCAGGGATCCTAGAGGTCTTATGCCTTCCTCTGGGCACAGAGCAGGGGTCGGGAGGGGGAAGTTGCTGTGAGTTTCCTGCATCATACAACATCTGCATCATGCAGAGGGTTGGACTAGATAACCACTGGGGATCCCTTTCATCTCTGTGTTTCATAGAATCATAAGAGTGGGAAGGGGCCATACAGACCATCTAGTCCAACCTCCTGCCCAATGCAGGACCAGCCTAAAGTGTTAAACTATGTGTTTAACCTTCTCCTAGACTGTACCACTTGCCTGGAAAAGGGTCACGGGGGCGGGGTGTATTTGCTTTGACATTTCCTTCAAGGGAAAGCTGCCGCCGCTGTGCTTTATTTATTGGCACTGTCGTAATTTAATCATAGAGGTTTTTAAAAGGTTTTGTTTACTGTTGTGCATCGCCCAGAGCCCTGCAGTAGCACGGATGGGTGATTTAAAAAAAAAATCTAATTGATAATAATGTCGAAAAATGTCATTTCGGAAAGATGTGTAAGTGCAAGGAGGGTGTTTTTTTGGGGGGGGTGGGGTGGGCAAGTCTTAACCAGAAGTGGTTCCCCGGGGAAGAGTTTTCCTGCTCCAGTCTGTCTCCATCTCAGTCTGAGGTTTCTCCTTTGCTTCTTCATAGAGCATCCTTTTCCTTCAGAAGAATCAACTCACTGCCGGTAAGTCTGTCCGCAGCAGCTTTCTTAAACCGGCTGCACGGTTGGTTGGTGCTCCTGGTCTTGGGCGATGCAGGGAGGCCAAAGAAGAGAAGCCAGCCTTGAGAGAGACCCTAGAGGTTGGTCTGGTCACCTGGAGGTTTTCCCTAGAGGAGAAGGGATGCTTGTGTTACGTTGCAGCCCAGAAGGATGGGAAGGGCTGTGGCTCAGAGGCTGAGCATTTGCTTGGTGTGTGGAAGGTCCCAGGTTCAGTCCCCCCAGCATCTCCAGTTACAGAAGTTCAGGTAGTGGGGGATCTCTGCCGGAGACCCTGGAGAGCTCCTGCCAGTCCCGAGTAGACCATACTGAACTTGAGGGACCCGGGGCTGGATTCAACGTGCGATCACTTCCTGTGGGTTTCAAGACATATTTCGGAGCTGATCTTTTGGGGAGGCTTCAGGCCCCGGCGCCTCCAGTGGAAAGGCTCAAGTAGGTGGTGATGGGGGAAAGACCTCTGTCTAAGAGCCGCGGCCAGTCTGAGTCGACAGCATTGACGTTATTATTACTTTACGATTTATTCAACTTACTAATCGCCCACCCTGCTAGCAGGCTCTGGGCGATTTACAACCTTAAAAACAGTTCAAAAAAATGCAATCGATATAAAACACATCACGGTTAACCAGCAAATTAATTGGTCCATGATGGCGATACGACCCCTTTTTGCCCGCTACCACTGCTGTCTGTGCAGCAGGGCACGGAATGGGGAGGTCATAAGGAGAAAGAGAGGGTGCCAGTCTTAACTGTCGCTGATCTCAACGAACAGCCCGGCGGAGTGTCTCTGCCTTATGGGCCCTGCGGAATTGCATCAGATCCCTGATGTTATTCGGCAGAGAGTTCTACCGAGAAGGCCCTGGCTTTAGTTGAGGACAACCGGGACCTCCCCAGGGCCCCGGGGGATCACCAGCAAGTTATTATCGGCTGATCTCCGGTCCCGGAGGTACGTTGATAGGGCCACGGTCTGATTCAGTGGAAGGCAGCTTCAGGTGTCCGTGGGCGTTTCCTTTGGCCGACCGGTTTGTCTGTCTGTAAAAACCCGACTGCTCTGTCCCCCTTTCTTGCCTCCGTAAATATAGTTGGGGTTCCATCGGCACCTGAATAAGAGAGGATGGTGGCTGTTGTTGCTCCCTTTGTCACAATACAAGGACTCCTTGTGGGCACTCCATGAAATTGCTGAGCGGTCGGGTTAGAACGGATAAAAGGAAGTACTTCTTCACCCAAAGAGTGATTAACACATGGAATTCACTGTCACAGGAGGTGGTGGCGGCTACAAGCATCAACGGCTTCAAAAGGGAATTAGATAGGCATATGGAGCAGAGGTCCATCAGTGGCTATTAACCAGAAGCTATAGATAGGGGCTCTGGGGCAAGTGATGCTCTGTCTTCTTGGAGCTTGGGGGGCCAACAGTGGGAGGGCTTCTGGAGTTCTGTCCCCACTGGTGGACCTCCTGATGGCCCCTGGTACTTTTTGGCCACTGTGTGACAGAGTGTTGGACTAGATGGGCCTTTGACCTGATCCAACATTGGCGTCTCTGATGTTCTTAATGCCTCTTTCTCGTGTGCCCCGTCTCTGCAGGTGAGGCTTCTGGGAACCAGTCCGTTGCTGCGGAACATCTCCAACTCCAAAGAGTTCAACAGCTCTCCCGAGCAGCCCGGGGGCTTGAGGCTCAAAGGCAACCCAGAAGATGTAAGCGAGGAGGGAGGGGCCTGTGTGCATCCGTCCGTCTTTCCGAGGTTCTCAGCTCTGCTGTCCCATTCGGGGACTGCTGTGAACATCCCTTTCTGCGCCCCCCTAAAGATGTGGGTTGCTTTTGCTTCCTGTTTCAACAGGAAGGCGTCGTCTTCAAGAAACCCCTGCGGCCGTTGAGCAGGCTGTCCGCCGGCGGCGAGAAGGATCTGCTTGCACAGAGACCAAGCTCGGCTCCAGATCTCATGGTGAGTACAGTGGCGGCAGCCGCGTACGTGTGCGAGAATACAAATAGATGCACCATGGTTCCTGCCACACGAGGGGGGAAAAGGACGGGCAAAGTGCGGCTTTTAAAAGCCGCACCAAAATAGGCACGCGGTGGCGGGATCATACAGATCCCGTGAGCCGCCGTGCAATTGCTCCCCGGCACAATCAGATGTCGGGGAGAAAGCCACGGGAGGCTGCCGAACTGCGCATGTCTGAGCATGCGCAGTTCGGCCAGGAGCTGGGGATGCGCCAGCGGAAGAACACGCCGGCGATCCCACGGCCGGCTTTGATGCGGCCTTCCGGAAAGAACCACCTTGATAGGTGGTTCTTTTTTGCTGCGGGTTATCGTCGGAAGGGCCGGATCGGGGACGGGTGCTCAACGCTTCCCAGATGTTGCGGTGGGATCGCGCCCGTTTGCGCCGCCCCCGATCCGTCCCTCTCCCAGCCCAAATCCTCTCATGTGACTGGGGCCCTTATTCCCTTGATGATGGCACAAATGCATCAGAATAATGGCCATGGATTCTGCTGCTGGTGAATGGATTATGGGGGACCACTGTGAACTGTTTTCAGTGTTCGCTTGGTGTTGCAGATGGTCTGGCAGTCAGTCTTTTTGTCACAAGTTCTTCTTTGCTTAACAAGTAATTAACATGGAAGTTGCTGCCAGGGGGTGGAGTGATGGCTGCAGGCAGAGAATAGTAGGGACTGCCTTTCCTCACACATTCCCCAGAGAGCACTGCGATCAGGAACACAAAATTGCCTGGCTCTCCCTGGTCCTAAGGATGCCAGGCTGACATCAACCAGGACCAGGGCGTTTTCCTTGGCGGTACCGACTTACTGGAATGAGCTTCCTGGCAGGACCCCCCCCCCCAAATACAGTATGTTGCCGTTTCGTATGGCTCCTGGTTTTTATTGGTGAAGAATGTTTGACAGAAGCTGCTTGCAGAAATTTGTTTTCAAGCAGATGGCTTAGAACAGG
>NW_015164293.1:135494-146643 GCF_001447785.1 Gekko japonicus
AACACAAAACAGGAGAGCGGCGGGCTCTTTTAAACTGTCCGGGCTGGCATAACCACGCCCACTGTTGCATCAACAACCAATCAGAACAGTAACCTAAGAACCCATGACTTTATCTCCCTCGAGAATCTTTCCTGTATCCTGATTGGTCCTACTGCGCAGAGTAGCCAATCAGGTTTGTGCAATTAGGATACCACGCTTTAGATAGGGGTGAGATTCAAGCTCAGACATTTATGTATGCAGAATACATAATAGTTACATCAGAACAGTAACCTAAGAACCCATGACTTTATCTCCCTCGAGAATCTTTCCTGTATCCTGATTGGTCCGACTGCGCAGAGTAGCCAATCAGGTTTGTGCGATTAGGATACCACGCTTTAGATAGGGGTGAGATTCAAGCTCAGACATTTATGTATGCAGAATACATAATAGTTGCCCACTGAGGAGAGCCTTTTTCTGCCCTCTGGGTGCAGTTCTCCCTGGGAGCAGGCATCAGTGTGGTATAGCATCCTGGGAGTGTGGCCAATATTAGACATCTGCATGTTTAATTCTGCAAACTCTCTAGTTGGCCTGCCTGGATTTTGGGGCTCTCGGTGGGGTCTTTGCTTTCTGTTCTCCCATGGTCTTCGAAGTGCAGTGAGGGATTCCTGCTTCTAAGAGAAGACTGTCTGTGGTGACACCAAGAAGAGGCAGTTTCTTCCTAGTTCATCATACTTGGTGGCCTTCAGGCACCGGATGAATCATAGAGTTGCAAGGGACCTCCAGGGTCATCTAGTCCAGCCCCCTGCACAAGGCAGGACATTCACAAATACCTCCCTCCAGCCCACCTCTGTGCCTGTAGATGCTGGAAAGCTTAGTCTCCAAATACCCTGAGTATACCTTGCACCTGGCTGGATGACCTTGGGCAAGCCGTAGTTCTGATAAGAGCTGTTCTTGAAAAAGAGCAGTTTCTCTCAAGAGCTCTCTCAGCCCCACCTACCTCACAGGGTGTCTGTTGTGGGGAGGGGAAGGGAAAGGAGTTTGTAAGCCGCTCTGAGACACATTTGGGCAGTGAAGGGCCGGGTATAAATCCAATCTCTTCTTCCTCCTCCTCCTCCACTTGCACCTGCTGGATGACCTTGGGCAAACCGTAGTTATGTCAGAGCTGTTCTTGAAAAAGAGCAGTTTCTGTCAGAGCTCTCTCAGCCCCGCCGACCTCACAGGGTGTCTGTTGTGGGGAGGGGAAGGGAGAGGAGTTTGTAAGCCGCTCTGAGACACCTTTGGGTAGTGAAGGGCAGGGTATAAATCCAATCTCCTCCTCCTTCTCCTCCTCTCCTCCTCCCATTGGGGAGAAAGGTGGGTTATAAATGAATTTAAAAATTTTGAGCGTGGGGTTTGCCTTTTCCTACTACTGAGGCAAATTGAGTTTATATCTATTTGGTGGTCTTGTGCTCTGTGTCTCAGACAGGTGAGCTCTCTCTGGCTCTGGGTCATAGAGGGCACCATCCCACTGGGTCTAAGGTTGTGTGGGTGGCTCGCGGGTGACCACCTTTTCCAACGCGGGTGACCTGCTCCTACTTATGCCTTCTCTAGAATGACGCGGCTGTTCCGTTGGGTATGGAGAACCTCCTGAAGGCTCCGCTGGTGAAGGAGAAAGATGAATCTGGCCTGGTATGTGAAACAACCCCCCCCCCCAAATCTCTCTTCTCCTGCCCTCAACATGTGTCCTATAGAGACAGAATCCTAGTCATGTGCTTGCTGTGAGAGAAAGCGGTGCGGATCGCTGTGAGATGCTCTTCCTGCCGCAGGCAGTTGTGGCCGGCCGTAGAGATGTGAGACTTCCAGAACCCTTCCTGACCTCCTCCTAATATGCAATGGGGAGAGTGTAATTATAGTCTTTCATGTGTCCTGTTAGTTGTGAATTTTAGCTTTAACTGTTTTAATCTGTTTTATCTCTATTGCACTTTGTGCCTTGTAAGTTTGCTGTCAAAAGTTAAACATATTTTACTGGTTTAACTACGTAGATAGTTCAGGATATAACTTTTTATTATTTGGCATATTTTTGGAACTTAAGAGCATACTGCCTTATGCTGCTACCTTAGCATATGTGTCTTAGTTCCGGATATTAATAACTTTGTTTCAAAATTTCTTCTTCACTTAAGGCTAGTACAAGGTATCTCAGGTATAATTTTCAATCCAACTAGGATATACACATTTCAGAAGAATCTGCAATTTTTTATAAATGGGCAACCAGTCATAAACAAAAAAAAACTTAGAAGAAAATATTAGCAACAATTCCTGAGAACTTGTAATAGCCATGTAAATGAAGAATTTTGAAACGGAAGTTATTAATATCCGGAACCTTCGTATCAACTCATCGGACTGTTTACCTGCTTGTCCTAGTTATGCTTTGTAGCATCTATGTGGTATTCTTGTGCTTGTTGTATTTGATGGCTTTGTTATTCTTGATTAGATACTCTCACCCATGCCCTTATATATATTACAATATTGTATTTATTAGCTTCCGCTACACTCAGCGTCTTCTATTGTGCACAACTTTGCTTATTTTTTGATTATTATTTTTTTCCCCGTGTGATTGCTTACTGTTCATAAAATGTAATGCCGGGTAGCAGAGATACAAACTTTATAAAGAACACACAGACTATTTTTTAACTTTAAAAACATGCAGGCCGCATGTCTGACACTCCTGCTCTAGAGAAAATGTTGATGTGTCGTCGTCCCCCCCCCAGATCCTGATGGGCACCGGCAAGTGCCGCCGCCTCTTCCGCTCCCCGTCCATGCCCACCAGCGTCATCCGGCCCATCCTGAAGCGCTTGGACCGACCCCAGGACCGAGACACACCGATGAAAACGAAGAGACGGAAGAGTTTGGCCGGCAGCACCATTCCGGAGCAGACGGAAGAGCCGGTAGGGACAGGCGAGGTGTGTGTGTCCTTGGTGGCGTCCATCCATCTCCCGCTGGGTCTTCCACTTTTCCCGCTGCCTTCCGTTTTTCCTAGCATCGTTGCCTTTTCCAGTGACTCTTCTCTTCTCGTCACGTGACCGAAGTATGATAGCTCCAGTTAAGTCATTTTAACATCTAGGGAGAGTTCAGGTTTAATTTGATCTTTTGTTGTTGTTGTTCAGTCGCACAGTCGCGTCCGACTCTTCGCGACCCCATGGACCAGATCCTGCCAGGCCCTCCTGTCTTCCGCCGTCCTCTGAAGTTGGCTCAACTTCATGTTCGTTGCATCTATGACAATGTCTAACCATCTCGTCCTTTGCCGTCCCCGTCTTCTTTGACCTTCAATCTTTCCCAGCATCAGGGTCTTCGTCTCCAGTGTGTGCTCCCTTCTCAAGTATTTGAGCTTCAGCTTCCGTATCTGGCCTTCCAGGGAACAGTCAGGGTTGATTTCTTTTAGGATTGACTGATTTGATCTCCTGGCAGTCCAAGGGACTCTCAAGAGTCTTCTCCAGCACCATAGTTCAAAAGCATCTATTCTTCGGCACTCGGCCTTTCTTATAGTCCCACTCTCCATGGGGTTTTCTTGGCAAAGATACTGGAGTGGGTTGCCATTTCCTACAACCCATTTATTTCTCTCTCTTGACGGCCCACGGTATCCACGAAACTCTCCCCGAACACAACATTTCGAAGGAGTCAACTTACTTCCTTCTCACCGGCAATGATAAACCACCTGTCGCATCGACTCTGGTGCCAAGGCCTGCAGCAGACCCAGGATGCCAGCGTTGCTCTCATAGATCCCAGCAGCATCAGCCAGACCATCTCAGGGTCAGGGTCCTGCTCATCCCTCATGTGATTTATGCCATCACGTGTCAGCAACGCCCTTCCCCCCCATTGGACAAACAAGCCATAAGGACATAAGAGAAGCCAATGTTGGATCAGGCCAATGGCCCATCCAGTCCAACACTCTGTGTCACACAGTGGCCAAGAATACCAGGTGCCACCAGGAGGTCCACCAGTGGGGCCAGGACACTAGAAGCCCTCCCACTGTCTCCCCCCCCAGCACCAAGAATGCAGAGCATTCCTTGCCCCAGACATAAGAACATAAGAGAAGCCAGTGTTGGATCAGGCCAATGGCCCATCCAGTCCAACAGTCCACACCGCGGCCAAAAATACCAGGTGCCAGCAGTGGGATCTTGGGTGCAGCCTCCCTTTTGGTTGATTGATAATGGAGTCAGGGGATAGAAGACCTTGAAAAATTTCAGTTTCTTTATCATCAGTCTGAAAAGTTGTGTAATTTGTTTATTTAGGCAATGTTATCTTACCCCACTTTTCACCCTAATGAGCAGCTTACGAAGACGCCTAAATATAATGTAGATAAGCAGCGGGGGGTGGAAAGGGCCGTCAAATCGCGGTGTAAGTCTCCCTGTGTAGACCATTTCCACATGGTTATCCGCTCTGGGTTCAATGTGGCTCGGTGGTAGAGCACCTGCTTGGCATGCAGAAGGTCCCAGGTTCAATCCCTCGCAGCATCTCCGGTTAAAAAGGACCAGGGAGGAGGTGATGGGAAAGACCTCCACCTGAGACCCTGGAGAGCTGTAAAGAGGAGCCTTGACTCAGTGGAAGAGCCTCTGCTTGGCATGCAGAAGGTCCCAGGTTCTATCCCCGGCATCTCTAGTTTAAAAAGGAGCTGGCAGGAGGTAATGGGAAAGACCTCCGCCTGAGACCCTGGAGAGCTGTAAAGAGGGGCTGTGGCTCAGTGGCAGAGCATCTGCTTGGCATGCAGGAGGTCCCAGGTTCAATCCCCAGCATCTCCAGTTAAAAAGGACCAGGCAGTAGGAGATGCGAAAAACCTCAGCCTGAGACCCTGGAGAGCTGTAAAGAGGGGCTGTGGCTCAGTGGCAGAGCATCTGCTAGGCCTGCAGAAGGTTCCGGGTTCAATCCCCAGCATCTCCAGGTAATCTTTCTCAAATCCGGCTTGTTCCAAAAGCTTTGAGGAAGATCTCAGTACAGCCTAGATGACTACTGTGTAGGTGGGGAAAAGTAAGATTTTCCCATGGACATGGCAGCCATTTTCCCTAGTCTCCATTCCCGTGGCGTCCATTTTCTCCCCCGCCCACTGGAGGGCCCTTTAAGAAACAAGCCCACAATTATTATTATTATTGTGTTTTTCATATGTGTATGTGCATTTGAGTGTGCGCGCGCCTGGAAGTCACGTCGACCTCTGGTGACTGACCCCTACTGGGGGCCCTGGAGGATATTCAGAGAGGTGGCTGAATGAAGCCTGCCCCCGCCTCCGGTATTCCAAGGAGGTCTCCCATCCAAGGACTTGCCAGAGTCGACCTTGCGTAGCTTCCGAGATCTGAGGAGATCGGGCTTGCCGGGGCTCTCCCGGTCAGGACGAGAGGCCCACAAATCTTAATTTGCTGGAGAAAATTGCCATATGTAAGTATTTCAGCGAAGGTAGTATAAGAGAGCAGTCTATATTTGTTCCAAGATGGCCTCTGTTTGCAGAGTGCTGGAATAAAACTGAACCCAAAGAGTGGACCATGGTGTCAGGTTCTATAGTCAGATCACACCACACAGCACTTCATAAGAAGTATCCTGTTTATTGGTAGTTCATAACTATGATGTGTGTACGTTCTTTGTTAGGAATGGCCATAAGCAGCAATAGTCGTTTCAGAACACCCCCATTATAAGCAGAAGCCAATAAGTATTGTGCAAAGGTCCCGTGTGCGAGAGAGAAAAGTGAGCGGGAGATAGGTGAGCCCCCCCACACACACACTCCAAAACCATGGCAGTGCTAACGGACACATGCCTGTGATTCTCAACAGTTTATGAAGTGATAGGTCAGAATAAATAGTAGCAATCAATGTTCCCTCTAAGCTATGGAGCCTTGTGAGCAAAAATTCTACTTTGTGAGCTATTGGCATTAAAGTTGTGAGCAGGAGATTTGGCTGCTGCATAAATTAGTTTGCTCTGGAGCCCTCCCTTCCTGAGCTGAGATAAAAATGGTTGAGCCAGAGGCTCAAAAACTGTGAGCTAGCTCACACTCACTCAGCTTAGAGGGAACCCTGGTAGCAATGCATTTAGAAGGTTAAGCAAGAGGTTCACATTGTCCTGGATAGCCCAGGCTAGCCTGACCTCGTAAGCTCTTGGGAGCTAAGCAGGGTCCGGCCCAGCTAGAATTTGGAAGGGCGACCTCCAAAGAATACCAGGGTCGTGACCCGGAGGCCGTCAAGGACAAAGCATCTCTGAAACGCCTCTTGCCTTGAAAACCCTACAGGGTTGCCAGAAGTCAGCTGTGATTTGACGGCACTTTCCACCACATTTTGGATACAGGAAATTGTTATTTGAGGGCTGTTTTTTTAAAACAAATAAATTTTATTAAGTAGCAGCAAGTTGCAAACAAAGTAAAAACTAGCAAGGTCCAGAGGAGGAGGGATGGCGGGGAAACGATGCAGTAGCCCCATGGGCATGGCACAGTATTGGTGGCCGCGCCAGCAGTGAGAGAGTCACGTAAGCTTTGTTCCTGTATGGAAACCACCACAATCCGGTCGTGGTGGTGGTGGGTGGTATTGCCTTGCTGGATCAGACTAGAAATGTAAAATTTCCGGAAATTTTGAAGCGCGGGAAAAAACCCAGGTGTTTTTTTTAACGGAAGTTTTTGGAAAAATTGAAAAAAATGCTACATTAGCACTTTTTTCTTTTCCAGATTGAAAGTCATTCTGTTACTTTAGAACATAAAATATGACTATGGACATTTTTACTTGGCATGAAATTATCACAACTAACATATTAAAAATATAGTGTATCCAAACAATTATTACAAACAGAATACCCACCCACATGCAAAAACAAAAGACAAAACAGAAACCTTTTTCTTTTCTTGTGACAACAGCACCTCCTAAAGGAAGAAATGCATCTTGTTCTTGCATTGGAGAGTTTAGCTTGTAACCTAGGACTTGCTTGTCCTCAGTGCACAGAAATTAGATCAATCTGATACTATACCTATTTTTTAGAAATGATTTGGAAAATATTTGAACGCCTTATCTTAATATTTTATTCATCATGTTAAAATAAAATGTTGCATAATCAATTTTTTTTTTCTTTTTCAATTTTTCTAATTTTTCGGGGGTAATAAAGGCTTCAGGGGGGAAAACGTTTCCCCCCCCCCCAAATTTTTCCGTTTTTTTTTCCGGGCCTTCACATCTCTAGATTAGACCCAGATCCAGGGAATCCAGGATTCTGCCTCCAGCAGCAGCCATATAGGTCCCACCGGGAAGTCCATGAACAGAGAAGAAAGGGGATGGCCGTCCTCTAGAGATGGGCGTTCGGAGGCATTCAGTCCACCTCTGTGCATCGCCCAGATTCAGGGTTCTTAGACATCTTTCTCTGTGTCCCTCATAGAAGCCGCGACTGGTGCGCTCCAAGTCCTGCTGTCCCGATGAGATCGAGAACATCTTGGACAGCGACCATCGGGAACTGATTGGGGACTTCTCAAAGGTACGGGCCGGGCAGAGGGAATGGCTGGGTAGTCGCATGTCTATTTAAGACGTTTGTTAGCAGCTCTAGGGGGCTTGCAAACAGAGAAGACGCATAGAATGAAACACGTTAAAAGGTGAGGAGGACCAGGCGCACAGTTTATTACTGGTTTAAAGATGAGAACGAATGTGCTACCAACAAGGGAGTTAATGGTTAGGGGGAATAAAGAGGTGCCAGTAGAAGAAGAAGAGGAGGAGGAGATTGGATTTATACCCTGCCCTTCACTACCCAAGGGAGTCTCAGAGCGGCTTACAAACTCCTTTCCCTTCCCCTCCCCACAACAGACACCCTGTGAGGTCGGTGGGGCTGAGAGAGCTCTGGCAGGAACTGCTCTTTTTCAAGGACAGCTCTTGTCAGAACTACGGCTTGCCCAAGGTCACACCAGCCAGGTGCAAGTGGAGGAGTGGGGAATCAAACTCGGTTCTCCCAGATTAGAGTCCGTGCACTTAACCACTACACCAATAGAATGTCAGAAATGTGCTATGGTGACGGAGTCAATACCCCACGTTCTGGGGCAGTGTCCATTTGCCCAGAAATGGAGAATAACTAGACACAATGAAATCTGTGATATTTTGGATGAAGAGGCATAGGTTGACCGTAAACCCCATTTACGATCAAAGCTGGGTTGTTTTGCGAAAGCCGGATTTGGTTTTTGTTACAAACAAGGTAGCTACAGTGGTTGATGTGACCATTAGATATGAACATCACCGGCATGGGCTTCAAGAGGCAGCCCAGGAAAAAGTTGACTACTACCAAGAATTGGAAGTTCAGATTACATCCCTCATGGGAGTAGATCTTTAAGGGTTTCCCAACAGGGGCAAGAGGGAAATGGATCCCTGAAAACTATCAGTTGTTGAAACTACTTGGACTCGCTGCTGGGAGACAAAAATGGGTAGCACAGTTACTATCTAGATGTGCTTTCCTGTCCTCTATTGATACGGCTCATATATTCTTGAACTCGTAATAAGTCCGAGGAGTATTGCAGGAATTTTGTTGCTTGTCCACGATAATGAAGTAACATTGTGTGGTTCTAAGCTAAGGGCTGGTTTTAGCGACCGCGCTGTTGTTTCATATTGCACTAATTTACTATATTTGTGTGTTATGCATGTTTTTAAGTCGCTTTAACTAAATCATGACACGTTCACTTTTATGCCGGTCTTTAAACATTTGGACGAGCCATTAGAGTTGGCCTGGCTCTGCCTTAACTCGAAATAGCAGGTCCTTGAGACTCAAATACACTAATAGCCCGTCTGAATTTCTGCCGCCAAATCCAGGCTTACGTCCTGCAGACGGTGGAAGGGAAGCATCAAGATCTCAAGTACATCTCTCCTGAAATGGTAAGAAAGTGCCCTGGGATCGTGGCCAAAATGTTGAGCCCGCTTCCCTGTCTCCCCTTTGGCAAGCCGGGTGAGCAGAAGGACTCCCCAAGTTCGCCCACGGTGACCTCTGTGAAGGTGGACCAGTGGCTGTAAATTCCAGGAATGCTTTGCCTTCTCTGGCGGGCGAGCCAGCGCTGTTCACATGCGAAACAACAGGTCCCCAGACCTATCGTCTCAAATGCAGGGAAAGGGCACCAGACTTTTTAATTATTTATTTACATTTTTTTAATTGATAAGTAGGAAAATAACAGTTCAAAATACAATTTCCAATACAGTTTTGGATAAAATGACAAGAAAGCTTAAAAATCAAGAAGCTGAAGAATTTTTTGCAGATTGGAAAGATTTAAAAGATTATTTGGATAAATATTGGGATGTAAAAAACAATTTATTTTGCTTTGACAACTATTAAAGTGTGATGGACATTTTAATTTAAACATACATAGATCAACAGATAAAAAGATACGTTACCTGAGAGAACTATATATTATTAAAGAATTGGGAAAGGAGAAAAAATATGAGAATGTATTAGAAGTTTGAGCACTGTGGGAAGTCATAGGAGGGGGGAGATTGAGACAAAAGGATATGTGATAGTTTGTTATATGATGTTTGATCTTACTTATCCTAATAAAAATTGTTTAAAAGAAAAAAACAAAATACAATTTCCAATGCAGTTTGACTAAGAGAAAACAAACTGGTACAAAGATGCGTAAACATTGTACGTAATTGGAGAATAAAGCCTAACATTGAGAAGGATCTACTACAACTCTTACAGTTAGATGGTATGGTAAGATACCTGTTTATACAACCAATTGACTGCTGTAATTAGCACTTATAAAAAGAGTTTGGTAACAAATCTTTTTAAAGGTTAGAGGAAAAGTGAGCTGTGAACGTTAACAACTATTCACCGATCATCGGGGGAAATTGCGGCTTGAGGCATATTGACACTACGTTGGGAACGTATTTGTAAATTACGAGTCTTCATTTTGTATGGATCAGATCCATTGAATATAGTTTTTCCGGGAAGGTGAAATGAAACCTTCCGAGGACAAGAATTCCAAAACAGGGAACCATGTAGCCCCAAACTTTGATACCAAGGGAGATCTAGCATTGCTGTTGTGTCTGTCTGTGATGCTTTCCCTGATAAACTGGTCCCATAGCTTCCTGAACCAGACTTGGATATTGGGTGGAGCCTGGTCTTTCCGGTATGAGGCTATTGAAAGCCTTGCAGCATATAACATGACTTCCAGTGTGCGAAGGTCACCAGAGTTAAAGCAACTTGCCTCAGGGTTTCTCTCCTTCCTCGGTAGATGGTGGCCGTGCTGAACGGGCAGTTCAGCAACCTCATTGAGAGCTGCATGATCGTGGACTGCCGATACCCCTACGAGTACGAAGGAGGCCACATCAAGGTATAGGACATAGTTTAAGCTTTGAACAATGGGAAAAATTTTGGACAAGAAATATAAAATTTGTTAGAACAAGTGCATTTAAGGAGAATATTATAAAGATGTTCTATAGGTGGCCCATTTCCCCTGCTGGATTGAATAAATTCAACGAGGAAATAAAGAAAAATTGTTGGAAATGCAATTACAGTAATGGCACTTTTTACCACATGTGGTGGTCATGTAGTAAAGGAAAAAAATATTGGGCCGTGGTGAAAGAAATTACGGACAAAATAATAGGTAAAAATTTCCCTTTAACCCCAGAATGTTGTTTATTAAATATAATACCTGATACATTTAAGGAAAAAGAGATGTATTTAATAATGCAGATTATCACAGCAGCAAGAATTGTTTTCGCTAAGAGATGGAAGGAGGGCGATATACCCTCTAAAGATGAAATTATTATTAAACTGTTTCATTTACCAGAAATGGAGAAATTAACCTGTATAATCGAAGATAAAAACATGGAGAAGTATGAAAAGTATTGGCTGTTTTATAATTGGTTGAAAGGATCAAATTTTGGTTTAATTTAACGATTAAGGCATATTTGCTCTTTTTTGGTGCCAAATGTTGGGAATTTTGTTTAAAGCTGTGGAGGAACTCTGCATCTATTTGATTATGTTAAGAGGAAAATTTTTGTTAATGCTGTACTATTTAAAACCAAATAAATAAAATCTAAAAAAAAAAAAAAAGAAAGGTAAGGCTTCTGCATGGCTTCGTTCCGGGGCCGGTGTATTTGGTGCGTCAGATTGTCTTCCTGCGGCTGAGCAATGCGGTCTTGTCCCGTATCGATGCCCGTTGCCTCTCTCCCCAGGGCGCAGTCAACCTCCCCCTGGAGAAGGATGTGGA
>NW_015164293.1:146663-169823 GCF_001447785.1 Gekko japonicus
GTGCCCTTTGACGCCGCCAAGCGGGTGATCGTCGTCTTCCACTGCGAGTTCTCTTCCGAGAGGGGCCCCAGGATGTAAGTGGTTCTTGGCTCGCGGCAGCCGGAACGAGGAGGCAGACTGTGCCGCTTTGTTCGCGTACAGCTCCCGTTGACCTGGCCTCTTCTCCGTTTGCCTTCCCCAGGTGCCGTTTCGTGAGGGAGAAGGACCGCGCCTGCAACGAATACCCTTCTCTGCACTACCCTGAAATGTACATCCTGAAAGGAGGCTATAAAGAATTCTTTCCCCAATACCAAGTGAGTGGTGGCGGGAATTGCCCTCTCTGGGGGTGTCGTGTGACGGCCACAGGAATAAATGGCTTTAAAAGGGGATTAGATAGATTCGTGGAGGATAAGTCTAGCCGTGGCTGCTAGCCCTGGTGGCTGAGGGGAACCTCCCCTTTCAGAGGCACTAACGTCCTCTGGATCCCGGAGCCAGGAGGCAACATCGGGGAAGGCCTCGGCCTCTCTGCCCTGTTGTCGGACCTCCAGTGGAATTGACTTTTCACATTACCATTCTAAACCGAGTGTTAGTCGATGTTGGCCTGATTTCGAGTGAAGTGATACAGGGATGGGGGTTTCATACAGCGGATTTCCTTCCATTCATGGGTTATCTTGGAAGCACTGTGACAATTCCCCACCCCCGGCCACCCTTTTTTGCTGCATCCTCTTCCTCGGACTTTTTAAAAAACGTTCTAAGGGTGTGGTCAGACGGCGTGTGCTGGAGCGGTTTAAATTGCTCCAGCCCCGATGCGGTCTTCTTTAACCTGGAGAATCGCGATCTTTAATCTTGCTCCGGATCGCTGCGCAGCCACATCGCTCCCCGCCATCCACACGTCTAAACGCTAAAACTAGGCACCATTTAAACATTGTTTTTAGTAACGTGGTGGCAGACCTCCGCCTATGCGCACACTGCCAGCGCTTTTTTTAAAATGGTGGGCGAAAAGTGGAACGCTCAGGCAGCCTTTGAGCGGGGAGGGGGCTTAAACTGGAAGTGGCTCGACACCGCAGGAGCGATCAGACGTCAGAAAAGTGCGGCTGGAACCGGAGAATCAGGAAAACACCACTTGGGGGACCTGGTATCAAAATACTCCGGGTTAAAGCGGTTTTGAGCCAGAAAACGACAGCTGGGGATGGGAGGCAGATGTTGACTGCGTGATCACGCAGATAAAATCCGTTTCTGAGGCGGGCCGAAAGCTGACTAAACGGCCCGTCTGAATGCACCCTAAGGTGAGCACTGTCGCGCTAAACTGCCATAGCACCATTTACAGCCACGTGCCCTGATGATGACATAACGATCGTAGCTTTGCAGTGCGAGTCTAATTCTGCAACAGGAGAGAAATCGAAACGTGATTAATCTTGCCCCAAAGATCCTTTTGTGGTCTCTAGTTGGCTTGGCCGGTGGTAGATTCTTCAAGGCTCAAATGCTTCTTATTTTAGTTAAGATGCCTTCACTTAGCTTTTTTTACATAGCTGGGCCCAAAGCCGCTTATGGGAACACCAAAAAACACAGTTGAAATAAAGTGTATACTGAGGACATCCTGGGACAATTCTGGTTCTTAACAGTGAGCCTCTTAGGGCAGCGGTCCCCTGGCATTCTTGAGCCTGTGGAGACATTTGGAATTCTGACACAGTGTGGTGAGCGCAGCCACAAAATGGCCGCCGCTGTGTGAGGAGCCAGCCACAAAATGGCCACCACCGTGTGAGGAAACAGCCACAAAACGGCTGCCGCCAACGTATGAGGAGCCAGCCACAAAATGGCTGCCGCAGCTTCCTTTCAGTCACCCAGTGAAGATTCTTGTGACAGGGGTGGCCGCCGCCACCACCAAAGCAGTGTTTTTAAAAATCTGCACAGCCAGGTAAATGTCCAGTGGCCGAGCATGAAGATAGTTTCGGAGGGCAGCTTAGAGGCCCGGAAAATCTTGTTGGAAGTCAAATCTAAGTGGCTAGTCAGAAGTCCTTCTGGGTACAAGGCTTCTAAAAAAAAAAAAGAAATTTCTGAGCAGAGGCCAAATCTACCTCCAGCCGAGCCAACTAGAGCCAGTTTGGTGTAGTGGTTAGGAGCACAGATGCTAATTTGGGAGGACCAGGCTTGATTCCCCACTCCTCCACGTGCAGCTGCTGATGTGGCCTTGGGTCAGTCACAAGTTCTCTCAGAGTTGTTCTCTCAGGAGCAGTTCTCGAAAGAGCTCTCAGCCCCCCCTGTCAGTATCTCTTATGGGGAGGGGAAAGGAGAGGAGACTGCAAGCCGCTCTGAGACTCCTTCGGGTAGTGAAGGGCGGGGTATAAATCCAGTCTCTTCTTCCACCTCACAGGGTTGTTGTGAGGATAAAATTGAGGGGAGGAGAACGGTGTAAGATGCTTTGGGGTCCCCATTAGGGGAGAAAGGGAGGGTACAGTTTGGTGTAGTGGTTAAGTGCGGGGACTCTAATCTGGGAGAACTGGGTTTGATTCCCCACGCTGTAATGCAGTTGCTGACCTTGGGTTCTTTCCTTCCTTCTCTTTTATTTATTTATTTATTTATTTAATTCGATTTATTTAATTCGATTTATACCCCGCCCTCCCCGCAATTTCTTTCTGTCTGTCTTTCACCAGTTTGGTGTAGCGGTTAAGTGCGGGGACTCTAATCTGGGAGAACCGGGTTTGATTCCCCACACTGTTGCAGCTGCTGACCTTGGGTCAGTCACAAGTTCTCTCAGAGCTCTTCTTGAAAAAGAGCCGTTTCTGTCTGAGCTCTCTCAGCCCCACCTGCCTCTCAGGGTGTCTGTTGTGGGGAGGGGAAGGGGAAGGAGTCTGTAATCCGCTCTGAGACTGGGTAGTGAAGGGCGGGGTATAAATCCAATGGAGGAGAATTGAGTGGCTGCTGCCCGTTGGTAACCGGTCTCTTGGCCTCCCCAGGTGCACTGTGACCCCCAGGACTACCGCCCGATGCACCACAAGGACTTCAAGGAGGACCTGCGCCGGTTCCGCCAGAAGAGCCGCACGTGGGCGGGCGAGAAGAGCAAGCGGGAGCTCTACAGCCGCCTCAAGAACTGCTAGGACCCCGGGACGAGGCGGGGACTTGTGGGGGGTGGGGGGAAACGACGACTTGGATAGGGTGCATGTCAAACGGAGCGTTTTTGTCTGGCTTTTTTTTTTTTTGAGGGGAGGGTTCCTTCTCCACTGCTGGTTTCTACGATGCAGAAAATCAAGAGATCCTTTTCAGCCGTTCTGGTTCCGTTTTGGAGACTTTTTGGGGGAGGGGGACTGCACCGTTCTTTTTTGCGACGGCCAACTGCTCTGATCCTAAGGATACCTCTGGTTCCAGCTGGCTGGAGCCCCCCCTCGTGACGCTGTGAATCTTCCTCTGAGACTTGGGCGGTTCGTGGCTACCGGTCCGGCCCGAACACCACGCGCTTTTCCTTCTCTCCATTGGGAAGTCTCCAGAACGCTGCTTTTCCATGCGTGCCTGAGCCATGTTGGGGGATATCATTTTACTTGACTTGGTGTTCTTTCGAGGACAGAAACCCAGGCAGTTGTTAAAGAACACCCCCTTGCCGTGCCGGAAGATTTGGGTGCACGAGATAGTTGCTGTTGTCGCGAGTGGTGTGTGTGCACGCGCGCATTGGTCCTCCTCTCGTCTCCAGTCTCTCTTTTAAAGCAAACTAGGCGAGCTGCGACTGGACTCTAGAGTATTTCAGCCTGTTCTCAGCGTTGCGATCTTTTGGAGGGCGGGCTTCCATTTGTGGAAGAAGCCCCTGAAATTCTGCTGTAGCTATGTCAATGAGCGGGTGTGGCCCACCCAGGAGAGGCAGAGAGGAAGGAAAGGGCTTTTGTTTTTTGAACTTGCATGCAGAAGACAAATATCTTTGGGGGATTCGGGGAGGTTTTGGACAGAACAGGGGAACCGTTGGGAATCGCCGTGGGAGTTCTGCAACAGAGAGAATCCCTCTTTTAAAAGGGACGGTTCCCGCGTGGGAACCAAGGTAGCTCTCCCCTTGTGGCTTAAATGTCCTTTGCAGTCGGCCAGCATCTGAACTGAGGAGGGATTTTGGCAGCCAGGTGTGTTTGTGGGTGGCCCCCACCCCCTGTGTACCTCTGGGAAGAGGCTTAAGAGTGGCAGAAGAAGGACGCCCGTTGAATAAATCGGGCTTTTCTAATGGTATTTGGATTTAGCCACTCTTAAGTCAAAGTCCCAAAGCTGGCCATGTTGGTTGGTTTCCTCTCTGTTCAGATGTTCAGAGTTCAGACTGGTTCACCGAGATGGGACTGTGCCAGGCAGGTACATACACTCCATATATAGTCCTCTTTCCATTTTTTGTTTTGGTGAGCAGGGTTCGGACGGTAGAAGAAGGAGGTGTCATAGAGGCCTTCAAACGTCAGAACTCTGATGCGTCAGATGGGAGGGGCCCATGGGTTGAAAGGCATCATGCTGGAAGAAACGCTCCTTTCGTGTAGAAAGCCAGCATCTCAAAAGGGGGAAAGTCCTTCTCGCCTTCTCCCTGCAGAGCTGCTTTGCCTAAAATGGGCATTCCTTCGGGTGCAGATGCTTCCTTCGCCATCTGAAGCAGGACGTGTCAGATGCAGGTTGATACGCTCAGTGAGAACGCAGTCCTAATGTTCTGTCGTCTCACATTCTGGGCCAAAATGCTGAATAAAGACCAAGGGCTTTTCCGCATTCGCCTCTTCCTAGCCTGTGTGTTTCTGTTATTCCCTGTGGGTTGTTTTTTCCCTGTTCTGCATGTGTTTTGTTCCGTCTAGTGGTCGGTTCTATGTTACATCACTGCATGTCCTGCTTAAAAACTGCAGGTTTTTATGCCGGACGTAAAGCAAGGTAACATGGAATCCACCACTAGAGGGAGCAAAACGTGTGTGGAGCAGAGGGCCCCCCCCAATCAATGGGAACACACAAGCAAGGAAAATGAGGGTGCCTAAAAGCCCCAATACTGGGAGGGGGCAAAGCTAGGGGGCCCCCAGAGCTTCAGTTCTGCTTTTTCTTGCACCTGTGCCCCTGCTCAACCTCTTGGGGGGAAAGCTGTATCTAGAGTCAGAAGCAGCATCCAGGTGTGTCAATACAGGCCTTCCTCCGCTACTAGTCTAGTGCAAGCCCCTCACCCCCCATAAGTCGAGGGTGCTTTGACAGCAGCTGGGTGTGCAAGCTCCCAATCGTGTTCTCTCGAAGGCCACGAGCCATCATTGCTGTCCTTCTAGAGGAGGCAAAAGAGGCACTCATGCACACAAGAAGGCACTCGATCTGTCTTGGCTTGGGGCTCTGGCCACGATCCGTGCCTCTTCCAGTCGTGCTGCCCAAACAAGGGGAGAGAAAGCACTTAAAATATACCGATTTGCACAGAAAGGACCGATTCCCACGTTGCGCTTTGTACAAGGACGTGTGTATTTTGCAGCGTGGGAAATGGCCCCACTTAGATGTGTCTCCGTCATCTTAATAAAAGCACAGAAGTTGATTCGGGGAGGGAGGGTGTTTCAAATGGGGCCCGTTCTCCTCCCCATTTTACAGAGCAGGGACCTGCATGTAAAGACTTACGAAACACAGGGAGGCCGCCGGGAGTGGCTCCGTCAGAAGCCACAGAGGAGTCGCTTTTCATTTCCCCAGCTGTAGCCTCTTTTCAGGAAACACCAAACTCCCTGTGACCGTTAACACCTCTCTTTTTTAAACCCACCAGTCACTCGTTTGCATTTGTTCTTAATGGAAAGTAGGTCATGAAGCCATTTTTTTTACATTCCGCGCCATTCTGTAATTAGGGATCATTTTTTTAAAAATACATTTTAAATCACAATGCTAACCCCTAAGCCAACCGATGCCACCTGTTCACCGGTCGGTTACCTAGCCGGCGAGGTGGAATCTTCCCAAGACGTCCCAGAAGTGCCTTTGAATGGTCCGCAGGTGATTTGGTAGTGAGCCTGGAACCCAGAGCAGAAATGAAAGGGCTCTGCGGGGGGAGAAAAAAAGAATTCTGGGTGCAGTATAGAGGGGAGAACTTGAGAAAATATTATTTTATTCCAGAAGTAAGAAGCCCTTCTGTATAGGGGGAGGGAATTGTAATGTAAGGGGAATGGGTTGTTATTGGGGGGTTTTAGAACGGGGCGACCCTATGGAAGATAGCTACCCTGAACGAAGATGTGCACAGAGAGAAGGTGGGCTGCATCTAGGCCCTCTCTAGTTCCCAGGCTTTTGAGAGAGAATTGCACGTCTGTCCAACATTAATTGCAAACTCAAGCACCCGGTCCTCATGGTGCTGGAAATCAAGCATCGATGGATGCTCCGTTCAGGAGCTACCCTGAGCGAAGATGTGCACAGAGAGAAGGTGGGCTCCATCCAGACCCTCTCTGGTTCCCAGGCCTTGAGAGAGAATTGCCCGTCTGTCCAACGTTAATTGCAAACTCAAGCACCCGGTCCTCATGGTGCTGAAAATCAAGCATCGATGGATGCTCCGTGCGTGTCACCCTGGCTATTTGTGTGTCTTGTTGGGGTGACTTGTGCATAAAACCTTTTTTAAAATCCGTGTGAAATCTAGCAATGTTATTCGAAGGACTGAGGCTGTAGCCTGGATGCAGGGGGGGATATCGCCTGTGTGGAAAGGGCACTAATGTAGAGCCTGTGGTTTGGGAAGAGAGTCCTCCAGACTACATTGGGGGCAATTGGGTCTCTCCTTTGCTGCCCTGTCCTTGTGCAGTTTAGATGTCAGTCTCCTGCTCTTCTCTGAAATCCACACTGAAGTTCAGCCTGAATTTTTCTCTGAATCAAAGGAAAAAATTCTTGGGAGTGCCAGTTTTGGGCTGCGACCCAAAAACAGGAATTGCACATGGCTGCTACGCAATGCAGTGCAGGCGGACGTTTTGGAAGCGTGCTCTTTTTTCCTTAATATCTGCGGTTCCGATCCAGCCAGCCCTCGGTCTGTAGAAGCCTCCTTTTCTTCCCAGACGTCTTCCGTCTCTGGATGGGTTTGGCAGTTTACTCAAAGGGGTAAAATCTGGTTGAAGTCAAAAGCATTTCTGTGGGGCGAAACGTGGGCCTGCCCCCGGGCTAATCATGCGAAGCCAAATGTCGCAAGCAAGATGGTCCGTCATGCTGTGTGTGTGCGTGTACATTTGTGCTGATGAAAACGTGCTTGTTCTTTAAAAAAATGTGGATTTTTTTTAATCGTTTCAGTGTGTGAACGCCTCCCGCCCCCTTTTCCTAGGCAGTGATGTATAATCAGGGAACAAAATAAAAACTGCTAGGTTGTGGAGAAACGTCTGGATTCTTGGGTCTTCCATGGGTTCCTTGCGCTGGATCACTGGAGAGTGGGAGGGAAGATATGAAGGAGGCCTTTAGGCTTACTAGGACCCAGGGCTATTTTTGGGCAGGAACGCACAGGAACGGAGTTCCGGCTGGCTCCCGAGTTGGCAACGCCCAGCAGGAACTCATTAGCATCATAGGCCACACCCAACAGCAGAAACTCATTAGGATTGGCTACATTAGGGGGGTGTGGCCTAACATGCAAAGGAGTTCCTGCTACAAAAAAAGGCCTGGGTTTGGACCACAAACAAGGTAAACAGATTAAGAAGCAAAAGGTGGGTGTGGCTGGATGACCACACTTCTGGCAACACGGGGCTGCGGCCTAATATGCTAATACGTTTCTGCTGTTGGGTGTGGCCAATTATGCTAATGAGTTCCTGCTGGGGTTTTTCTACAAAAAAAGCCCTGCTAGGACCTCTTTTGTTCCCGAGCAGTTGCCTTGGAAGAAGTGTTTTCTTGGCTGGGTGTTCTCCAGTGGCAAAAAATTAAATGAAACTTCCCTTGAGGCTGACAGGTCCAAAACCCGATCCTGGAAGGTCTCTTCTCTCCCCTTGACCTAATGGAGGATTTGCTGTGATGGGTGACCGCCATGGGACACATGGAACCGTGCAAACCTCACGGGCAAGATTCTAGCCCTCCAGATGGAGTTGGAACGTGCATGAAAGCTGTCTTTCATTGAATCATCGAATCACTGAGTTGGAAGGGGCCCTCTAGTCCCACCCCCTGCTCATCAGTTCAGGATCAGCCTAGACCAGGAATGTCAAACATGCGGCCCGGGGGCCACATCAGGCCCCCGGAGGGCTTCTATCAGGCCCGCAGTGGAACTGGCCATCTCCTGCTTCCAGTGTTGCCACCGCCAGCTTGGTGTAGTCGTGTAAGGATCCACAGCAAGACAACGAAGTACACGCTTCCAAGAAGGTTTTACTTTTATTGAAAAGCCATAGATGCAGTAACATGAACACTGTTAGGAATGGCGGGTTACCTATGCCCCCCCAAGTACTACCCAATTAGATGGCCTCCTGCGCGTGGGCATTTGGCAGATTCTCTAACGGCTGCGAAGCTGGGAACGTAAGAAGCTCCCACGAAACCTAGACACTACCAACTCCTCCAGTGACCTTGATAGAGACGCGTTACAACTTTGAAGCAATTAAGCGCATGGAAAGGAATGCAAAGCAATTAGAAACATACACCACACTCATGGCAGCTTCAGCTGACAAGTGGTTAAGTACGCAGACTCTTAATCTGGGAGAACCAGGTTTGATTCCCTATTCCTCCACTCGCAGCTGTTGGATGACCTTGGGTAAGCCGTAGTTCTGATAAGAGCTGTCTTTGAAAAAGAGCAGTTTCTGTCGAGAGCTCTCTCAGCCCCGCCTACCTCACAGGGTGTCTTGTGGGAAGGGGAAGGAGTTTGTAAGCCGCTCTGAGACACCTTTGGGTAGTGAAGGGCCGGGTATAAATCCAATCTCTTCATCATCATCATAGCTTGCTTCGTCAGATTCTCTTCATCGCTCAGCCATTTCATGTTTTAACCTGGGTCCGAGACTCGGAACTCTGAGCGTGAGATTTCTGTGGCGAATGTTAATAAATCAAAAGTAGCTTTGCAGCTTACAGAGCTAATGTTCTAAGCACGTTTTTATTTTAAGAAAAAAAATATTGTGTTTGTGTCCTTTATAAGGTTTATACCTCTGGTACCTGGCATTACATTTTATGACACACACGGCCCGGCCTAACAAGGTCTCATTTATGTCAGATCCGGCCCTCATAACAAATGAGTTTGACACCCCTGACGTAGAGCATCCCTGACCCGTGCCTCTCCAGCCGCTGCTTAAAGGCAGTCTGGTGTAGTGGCTAAGTGTGCGGACTCTAATTTGGGAGAGCTGGGTTTGATTCCCCACTCCTCCTCCACTTGCACCTGGCTGGATGACCTTGGGCAAGCCATAGTTCTGATAGGAGCTGTTCTTGAAAAAGGGCACTTTCTGTCAGAGCTCTCTCAGCCCCACCAGTTACCTCGCAGGGTGTCTGTTGTGGGGAGGGGAAGGGAAAGGAGATTGTCAGCCGCTCTGAGACACCTTTGGGTAGTGAAGGGCGGGGTAGAAATCCAATCTTCTTAAGGAGGGCCAGGGAGGGGGAGGTCACCACTCCCCCAGGCAGTTGCACAACTCCGACTGTAGAAATGTTTTTCCTCATATCCACCTTCCCACCCTTAATTTAAACCCATTGTATTGCAAGTCCTCTCCTCCGCTGCCAACAGGAACAGCTCCCTGCCCTCTAAGGGACAGCCCTTCAAATACTTCAAGAAAGCCATCCCGTCTCCCCTCCACCTCCTCTTCTCCAGACTGAACAGTCCCAAGTCCCCCCTCAGCATTTCCTCACAGGGCTCTTTGGTCTCCAGGCCGTCGAGGTCAGCATTGCACAATTAGGCTGAGAGAGGGTCTCTCATGTTGCCTCCTGTCCGATCCTTTTAACTGGAGGTGCCGGGGATTGAGATGAATTGCCCACATTTAAACCTGGAGAAAGGAGCTGCGGTGGCTCAAGGGGTTAAGAGACGCTGAACTGCAGGCTGTGGAAGGTCAGTAGTTCAGCAGTTCGAGACCCAAGTGCGCCGCATGACGGAGCGAGCTCCCGTCTCTAGTTCCAGCTCCTGCCAACCCAGCAGTTCGAAAGCAAGAGATTGCAAGTAGATAAATAGGTACCACTTCGGTTGGGAAGGTCACAGCGTTCCGTGCGCCTTGGTGTTTAGTCACGCCGGCCACATGACCACGGAAACGTCTTCGGACAGCGCTGGCTCTTCAGCTAGGAAACGGAGATGAGCACCCCAACCCTAGAGTCGGACTCGACTGGCTTTCGAGCAAAGGAACCTTTACCTTTACCTAAACCTGAAGAGGAGGCCTTGTGGACAAAGGACAGCTGTTCGTTGCACCTGGTTGATCCCCACAATTTCCGTATCATGGCTGCCCCTACAGGGCAATGGGGCTTCCACCATGGCAGGTGTCCCTGCATTTTCACTGGCCCAGTCCCTCCAGCAGTGGCGACCCCCTCCCCATGTCACATCACCAGGGGTTTTTCAGTTGTTTTCAACCTTAAAATCAGCAGTTTGTTGGTTGCAGCCAACCAACATTTCCCTGCCCTGCCCCTATTACCGTCTGTGGAGCTCCACAAAATGCTGATCCTGGGGGGGAGGGTGCCATGAAGAATGATGGGGAGGGGGAATCATAGAATAGAATCATAGAATGTTAGAGCTGGAAGGGACCTCACAGGTCATCTAGTCCAGCCTCCTGCACTCTGCAGGAGCACAGCCAAAAGAGCCCTACAACATACCCGAAAGATGGTCATCCAGCCTCTGCTTGGAAAAGTCCAGCGAAGGAGCCTCCACCACCTCCCGAGGAAGACTGTTCCACTGCTCAACCACTCTTTACAGTTTGGAAGTTTCTCCTGATACTTAGCCGGTATCGACTTCCTTGTAATTTCCACCCATTGGATCTAGTCTTGCAATCCGGAGCCAGAGAGAATAGATCCGCTCCATCTTCTACATGACAGCCCTTCAGATACTTGAAGGCTGCAATCATGTCTCCTCTAAGCCTTCTCTTTCCCAGGCTAAACAGACCCAACTCTTTCAGCCTTTCCTCGTAAGACTTAGATTCCAACCCTCTCACCATCCTGGTTGCCCTCTTCTGGACACGCTCGAGCTTGTCAACATCCTTCCTAAAATGTGGTGCCCAAAACCGGTCACAGAAGGGGGAATCATTGGAAATTGCTGTAATAGGGCAGGGGTTTCGATCCAGACTAAATCTGCAGTCTGCACGTTCTCTGAATTGCTGGTTTCCTTTTTTAAAAAAACAGTAACTCTCTAACCTCTTTCACTGAGAAGAGAAACTTCTATCTGCCATGAAAAGGTTAGATACTGTTTGTTGTTGTTAATGGAAGCTGGAAATGCAGCGAACTTGATAACATAGGATTCAAACACAATTATAGCAGTATTCAAACTCTTAACTGAAAAACAGCTCCCCCGGTGGCAAGATGGGGGAAATGGCCGCAGTGGGAACTGGGGTGGGGGGGACATGGCAGGACCAGGGAAATCTCAACTTCACCCACCCATATGGCACCCATCCTGCTTTTACTATAATCTTTGCTAAAGCTTCTTAGCCTCGTGTCAGACTCCTGCAACAATCAGAACCAACAACTCGCTTCTTCAGAAGGAAAGTTTATTGATACAGTATTGGCAGAGCATCTCTACGTCAGGTTCTGTGTTAAGACTAAAGCAAAAAAGTGCAGGGTGAACGGCAGGGCTATTTCTGGGCAGGAACGCACAGGAATGGAGTTCCGGCTGGCTTCAGAGCTGGCCACGCCCACTACAGCCACTACAGTGCGAGGCTACAGAGGGAAGGCCTGGAGAGCGACCCCCCCAGCAACTCCAAGGTGAGGGGGCCAAGGGGGCCCTGCCTCCCCTGGCCTGTCCAAGGGCTGGCTTGCCCGGGCCCCCTGCAACCTCGCGGTGCCTGGGCAAGCCAAGGGAAGGCATGGGGGTATGGCCTATTATGCTAATGAGTGGATGACCACACTTCTGGTAACACAGGGGTGTGGCCTAATATGCTAATACATTTTTGCTGTTGGGTGTGGCCAATTATGCTAATGAGTTCCTGCTGGGGTTTTTCTACAAAAAAAAGCCCTGCTAGGACCTCTTCTGTTCACGAGCAGTTGCCTTGGAAGAAGTGTTTTCTTGGCTGGGTGTTCTCCAGTGGCAAAAAATTAAATAAAACTCCCCTTGAGGCTGACAAGTCCAAAACCCGATCCTGGAAGGTCTCTTCTTTCCCCTTGACCTAATGCAGTGCGAGCTGACACCCAGCAGGTTCTCTGAATTGTTTTTCATTTTCTAAAGAGGAAATCTAGTCCCTTTCCTTGAGGAGACACAAGGGGAAAGGTGTATGTCTGCAATGAAAGTGGTAGACACTTCTTTTTTAAAAAAATAAAAGCTGGAAAGGCAGAGAGAACATTATATAGTTACAATGGTATTCAAATATTTTAAAACTGCCTCCCGGGTGGCAGGGTGAGGGAGTGGCTACCGGGGGAACAGGGGCAGGGGAAATGAGAAAACATGAACTTCCCCACCCCATCCAGCCTTTGCTACAATCTTTCCCGAAGCTTGGTAGAAAAGCAGGTTTAGGAAAGATCAGAGAAAAGCCAGAGAAACCTCAGGATCACAATGCAGTGGGGGTTTCCCGGCGGCACTTAAAGCTGGGATAAATAATCCCCCCCCCCCGCTTCAAGTTCTTAATAGCAGTGTTGCCCTACCCTGTCCCAGCTGTCAGTTAAAATAATTAAGTCCTGGGAAAATGTATCACGTGGGAAATGGGCGGCTTTAAGTGAAACCCGGCTGCAATTCTTGTTGATCAAGTTTTTAACTTTTAAAAGCGCAGGAAGGAATCCAACGGTCCTGGTTTTTTAAAAAAGGAACACCCCAGTCACGTTTTGATTCGGAGCCTTGTTGACTTGGCGTGGGTTTAACCTCAGCGCGGCCAGCGTTTCACGTGGCTGAGGGGGAGGAGGGCCAAACCCCAAATCTCTCCTGCTTGCCAAAACTTTGGAAAATCGCAGCTCGTGAGCAAACTGGCCGTGGATCAACACGTGCTGTGGCGCTTCAACGTTCCCGCAGCAGCTCATGTTGACGTTAGGCTTAATCTAAGAAGACTTGGCCGACTTTTCCTTCCCACCGGCTGCTGCTCTGGGATTCCTTGCAGCTGTTTCAGAAGGCCCAGGTGCCCAGAAGCAGAAAGGGGAAGCGCAAACCGCTTCCTGTTTTGGGTGCTCCTGTCTGTCTTTATCGCCCGTTGTGAGAGATCACGTGCGCACGACTTCTAATAAAAATACTTGAAACGGAGACTGTTTGGCCTGTGGAAATGGTCTGGATTATTGATTTTGGAAAACAAATTTCACAGGTGTCCGTGCCGGACCTTGAGACAAGGAGAGGGAAGTAAAAGTCGGGACTTCAGCAGCCAGTGCTGAAATACCTAAAGGGGCAAACGTTTTTATTTATTTATTTTTAAATGCAGTTCTTCTCAAGTCGCTGCTGACATGTGAGCCTAAGATTTCTTGACAAAACATCAGATGGAGGTAGTTTATAGTGAATCAGACCCTTCCTCCATCAAGGTCGGTATTCTCAACCAGTGTTCCCTCTAAGCTGAGTTAGCTAGCTCACAATTTTTTAGCCTCCGGCTCACACATTTTTGTCTTAGCAAAAAAAAAAAAAAAAAAAGGTTGGAACACTTTCCCTATGAGGAAAGGTTAAAGCGCTTGGGGCTCTTTAGCTTGGAGAAACGATGGCTGAGGGGTGACATGATTGAGGTTTATAAGATTATGCTTGGGAAAGAACAGGTAGAGAAAGAGGTACTTTTCTCCCTTTCTCACAATACAAGAACTCAAGTGGGCACTCCATGAAATTGCTGAGCGGTCGGGTTAGAACGGATCAAAGGAAGTCCTCCTTCACCCAAAGAGTGATTAACACTTGGAATTCACTGCCACAGGAAGTGGTGGTGGCTACAAGCATGGATGGCTTCAAAAGGGAATTAGATAAGCATATGGAGCAGAGGTCCATCAGTGGCTCTTAGTCACAAGGTATAGATAGGGACTCTGGGGCAAGTGATGCTCTATCATCTTGGTGCTTGGGGGGGTCAACAGTGGGAGGGCTTCTAATGTCCTGGCTCCACTGGTGGACCTCCTGGTGGCACTGGTATTTCTGGCCACTGTGTGACCCAGAGTGTTGGACTAGATGGGCCTTTGGCCTGATCCAACATTGGCGTCTCTTATGTTATGTTCTCAGTAAGGAGGGCTCCAGAGCAAACTAATTTATGCAGCAGCCAAATCGCTCGTTCACAACTTTAGTGCCAATAACTCACAGAGTAGAATTTCTGCTCACAAGACTCCATAGCTTAGAGGGAGCATTGTATCTCAACAGCACTCCAGGGTCTCAGGTTATGGGTGGGAGGGAGCTCTCTGGGAGTGGGGGGGCAGGCGATGTCACTGCACAATTTCCCCGATGTGATGACATTACACAAAAGTAATGTCATCACGTCCGGGACATCGTGCAGCGGCGCTGTGGTTTAATGGCAAAACCCTTACCGATACGTTAAACTTCATTGTTTTTGAGGGGAGAATGAAACACACGCCAAAATCTTTCCGATTAATGCAGTTCAAACTTTTATATTGCTAAACTGTGGCTAAGATAGTGCCTTGCAGGGGTCATTTTGAGGGGGAATGACCCGAAACGGCGTTCCGGGAGTAAGAAGCCCAGGCGTCTGGTTGGCGGGGGAAGGGGAGGCGGGCAGACATGCCCCCCTTTCTCCCCTGAGCCTCTCCGCTTTTGCGGAGAAACTTGGGGAAGGGGGGGGATTTAAATTCCTTTCTTTCCCTTCCCCATCTTTGTCAGGGGGTGTGGCATATGCAAATGAGTTGTGCAAATGAGATCCTGCACCTCTTTTTCTATGAAACGACCCCTGGTGCCTTGACATTCATTATGCACCCCGCCCTTCACCAAAATCTGATCATATGATACAAATTTGTACCACTTACAAAAATGGGTACTACTGAACAAAGGGTGTGGACCCTACAATCAAGAGTGTGCTTTTACTTACAACACACAGTTCCTCCTCTGGGAACACAGGCCTCTCCTGAGTGAGGTCCAGCCAGTGCTGTGTCCCACCAGCGCTGGCAGAGGGTTTGGCTGGCGCCCCTCCTCTTTGGCTCAGACCCAGAAGCATGTGCCATCTGCTGCCCACACACAAGGGACCTCAGCAGCTGGCGGGGCGGCAACTGCCATAAAGGGTGTTTCCTCCTGACTCACAGCCGGCGGCAATCATTTGGACTTCAGAGCTGTTTTCTTCTGGCGTTTTCAGTTTCAGTTTTATAAACAATGAGATACCGTGAACAAAAAAGAAAATATAACAATGGGGACAAGTCTACACATGAACATCTATAAAAGGTTTCCAAATATCTAAAAATGTTTCCATATGCAATTGTCAATGTGCCCTAATGTTCAGATGTTGATAAGATTCTAAGGACCTCAATCCATTGGGTTACAGGAGTTAGACTTTAATTTCTTTACTGCTGTAAGCAGGCCTCTTTTTGTAGAAAAAGCCCAGCACGAACACTTTAGCATAATAAGCCACACCCAACAGCAGAAATTCATTAGCATATTAGGCCACACCCCTGATAGCACAGCTCATTAGCACATTAGGCCGCACCCCCATGTTACCAGAAGTGTGGTTATCCAGCCACGCCCACCTTTTGCTTCTTATTCTGTTTACCTTGTTTGTTGTCAAAACCCAGGGCCTTTTTTGTAGCAGGAACTTCTTTGCATGTTAGGCCACACACCCCTAATGTAGCCAATCCTAATGTGTTTCTGCTGTTGGGTGTGGCCTATTATGCTAATGAGTTCCTGCTGGGCGTGGCCAACTTGGGAGCCAGCCGGAACTCTGTTCCTATGCGTTCCTGCCCAAAAATAGCCCTGCTCCTTTCCCTTCCCCTCCCCACAACAGACACCCTGGGAGGTAAAAGAAGAAGAAGAGATTGGATTTATACCCCGCCCTTCACTATCCAAAGGAGTCTCAGAGCGGCTTACAAATTCCTTTCCCTTCCTCTCCCCACAACAGACACCCTGTGAGGTCGGTGGGGCTGAGAGAGCTCTGATAGGAACGGCTCTTTTTCAAGAACAGCTCTGACAGAACTACAGCTTGCCCAAGGTCATCCAGCAGCTGCAAGTGGAGGAGTGGGGAATCAAACCTGGTTCTCCCAGATTAGAGTCCATGCACTTAACCACTACACCAAACTGCCCTACACCAAGAAGAGATTGGCCTTATACCCCGCCCTTCACTACCCAAAGGAGTCTCAGAGCGGCTTACAAACTCCTTTCCCTTCCCCTCCCCACAACAGACACCCTGTGAGCAGTGTTCCCTCTAAGCTGAGTTAGTGTGAGTTAGCTCACATTTTTTTAGCCTCTGGCTCACACATTTTTGTCTTAGTTCAGGAAGGAGGGCTCCAGAGCAAACGAATTGATGCAGTAGCCAAATTGCTTGCTCACAATTTTAATGCCAGTAGCTGACAAAAAAGAATTCTTGCACACAGGACTCCACAGCTTAGAGGGAACATTGCCTGTGAGGTGGGTGGGGCTGAGAGAGCTCTTGACAGAAACTGCTCTTTTTCAAGCACAGCTCTTATCAGAACTATGACTTGCCCAAGGTCATCCAGCCAGGTGCAAGTGGGGGAGTGGGGAATCAAACCCGGTTCTCCCAGATAAGAGTCCACGCACTTAGCCACTACACCAACTGGCTCTAAGCTGAGTTAGTGTGAGCTAACGCACCGTTTCTTAGCCTCCTTAGCTCACACATTTTTGCCTTAGCTCAGGAAAAATGGCTCCGGAGCAAACTAATTCATGCAATAGCCAAATCGCTCGCTCACAACTTTAATGCCAGTGGCTCACAGAGTAGGTTTTTTTGCTCACAAGACTCCACAGCTTAGAGGGACCATCGGATACCACTACTTTATTCACAGGCTCTGGCTCTTAAGTGTGTGTTAAGTGAGTTGCTTCCAATTTATGGCAAACCAGTAAATTAATAACCTCCAAAACGTCTCCTCAGTAACAGTCTTGCTCAGGTCTTGCAAACTGAGGGCCGCAGAGGCTTCCTTGGGGGAGTCAACCTGTCTCCTGTTGGGTCTTCCTCTTTTTCTCTTTTCCTGCCGGCTTCAACTTTTCCTAGCATGATTCTCTTTTGCCAATCAGAAACCATTCTGTTTCTCCGTATTCTGTCCTAACTGTAGCCTTTTGTCCAGAGTACAGGTTGCAAATCGAAACAATCAGATGTTGGGGCACACCCATTTCCTTTAAAAACCAACCGTGACTTTTCGCGATCCACGCAGTCAAAAGCTTTGCTGTAATCTATGAAACACGAACTGATTTTCTTCTGAAATTCTCTCGTGTGCCCCAGTAACCAATCTTAATCTGCAATGGGATCTCTCTCGCGCTTCCTTTTCTGAATACAGCTTGAACATCTGGCCTTTCTCTTTCCAAATACGGCAACAGTCTTTGTTGTAAGATTTTGAACATCACTTTATTTGCGGATAAAACTAGATGTGGTTTTCAGACCTATGGGGGACATTCTGGAACAGAGGCTGATGTGTGTGTGTATTTAGCAGTGTATCTGTCCTTTTTGGGATGTCTTTAACTGCTGGTTGGCAGGCAGAAATCAATCCATGAAACCCTTTACAACAGCAGTGCAGTGATGAGGAGAGGTACCTCTGTTGAACTTCTGTCTGCTTTGCACCATTATGAAGGAGGAGGAGGAGGCTAGCTTCCAGCTCCTGGTTCAGAGCAGCTCGCAGCATCAATCTCCAGGAAGGGTTTTTTAAAAAGTCCCTTTACGGCCGCCCTTGAGCCCAGCCGCTGCCCAGGGGGAGGAGGCCAGGAGGGGGGGGAGCTGCCGGGAAAGCACTCACGAGGCCTCCCAACGTGATGGGGAAGGGCGCGGCCCTGTGGTTTGCCCTGGCACGGAGGCCTCGGCGGCTGTGCCAAGAGCTTGCGGGATGCCCTTGGGGCACTGTGCCAGGAGCACAGCATGTGGCCGGCTTCCCTGGCTGAGGCCCCAGGCCGGGCTCGGCATCACCCACCCCTGGGGCTGGAGCTCCGGTTCCACCATCGCGTTCTGGGGAGCCGGAGGGCCAAAGTCTGGGGTGGCCGTTGGCGGGGGCGGGTGGCAGGACAAGGTTCCCCTTGCTCGGAACCCAGTCGACTCCGACGCTAGGGTTGCGCGTCTCCCTTTCCAAGCCGAAGAGCCAGCGCTGTCCAAAGACGTTTCCGTGGTCATGGGGCCGACACGAAGCGGGGTTTCTAAGGTTGCCAACCTTCTCCAGGTGGGGCCTGGAGATCTCCCGGAAAGACAGCTGGTCCCCAGACCAATGTTCCCTCTAAGTTGTGGAGTCTTGTGACCAAAAAATCTACTTTGTGAGCTACTGGCATTAAAGCTGTGAGCAAGCGATTTGGCTAATGTATAAATGAGTTTGCTCTGGAGCCCTCCTTCCTGAGCTGAGACAAAAATGTGTGAGCCAGAGGCTACAAAACTGTGAGCTAGCTCACACTCACTCAGCTTAGAGGGAACAGTGCCCCAGACCCCAGCTCCACTAGAGGAAAGGGCTACTTTGGAGAGGGTTTTTTTGGGGGGGGGGGGTTATGGTAGCGTATTGTGCTGATATGCCCACCATTCCTAGCCTCGGCCCCCCAAACCTCCAGGAATTTTCTCACCCAGAGTGGCCAACCCTAGTTGGCAGAGCGCATCCATGGCTGCGCAGAAGGGAACCCTGGTGCTGGAGGGTGCGAGGGCCTGATCCAGCTTGAAGCTCCGGCTTCTCTTGCCCGTGGAGTGGAGCCGGTGCAGGGATGGTCTAAAAGGAAGGACAGGATTGCCCATTGGAAACAATGGGAGACGCTGGAAGGCCCATTGGAAAAAAGGGGAGCCCGGAATGCCAATTGACTTGCATGGGCTCCATTGGAAAACATTAGAGTACAAGTAGAGTGGCAATAAAAATGCGGAATGGATTTTCCATTAGGGTCTCAAGGCCCAAATACACTAGTCTGGGGATGGAATGAGAGACCACGGAGTGGAATGACAGCCCCTGGGAGTAACAGAAGTGTTCTGGGACTGGAATGAGTGACCACGGAGTGGAATGAAAGCCCCAGGGTGGAGCAGGAGTGTTCTGGGACTGGAATGACAGGCCTCAGAGTGGAATGACAGCCACAGGGTGTAGCAGGAGTGATCAGGGACTGCAATGAGAGACCAAAAAGTGGATAGCAGCCCTAGGGTGTAGAATGACAGCCCCAGGGTGTAACAGGAATGTTCAGGGACTAGAATGACAGGTCCTGGAGAGGAATAACAGCCCCAGGGTGTAGCAGGAGTGTTCAGGGACTGGAATGGGAGACCACGGTGTGGAATGACAGCCCCAGGGTGGAGCAGGAGTGTTCTGGGACTGGAATGACAGGTCCCGGAGTGGAATGACAGCCCCAGGGTGTAGCAGGAGTGTTCAGGGACTGGAATGAGAGACCGCAGAGTGGAATGACAGCCCCAGGGTGGAGCAGGAGTGTTCTGGGACTGGAATGACAGGCCCTAGGGTGGAATGACAGCCCCAGGGTATAGCAGGAGTGTTCAGGGACATGAATGAGAGACCCCAGAGTGGAATGACAGCCCCAGGGTGTAGCAGGAGTGTTCTGGGACTGGAATGACAGGCCCTAGGGTGGAATGACAGCCCCAGGGTATAGCAGGAGTGTTCAGGGACATGAATGAGAGACCCCAGAGTGGAATGACAGCCCCAGGGTGTAGCAGAAGTGTTCTGTGACTGGGATGACAAAATAAGCAGGGTGCCTCTTGCTTTTAACAAAGCGGGGGGAGGCTGCAAGACAAAGCTATCTGGGAGGAAGAAGTCCTTTGAGCTCTGTCTTGCAGCGGGATCTTCTCTCTTTCTCGGATTTTGTCCCCCTCGCTCCTAACCGCCCCCCCCAAGGGAGACCCAATTCTTTAGCCATTAGACCCTACTGCCGTACAGCAGCCAAAGGCAGTTCATCATATCTGGGGAGTGGGGATGCGGGGTAAGGAAGCCCTCCGACGGGAGTCAAGCCTCACCTCACTCTAGGCACCAACAGCATTAAAGCATCAAACAACTTTCATATATTGTGTGCTGATTTGCTGTATGTATAGACTGGTAACTTCCATTTCAATGTCTCTGGAGAAGTGTGCACACAAAAGCTTATACCTTGAATAAGATTTCGTCGGTCTTAAAGGAGCTTTGTTCAGTGGGTCGCCGAGTTGGTCTGAAGCCATAGAACAAAGTTCGAGTCCGCTTTCATGTGCGTGCGCACGTCTTCACGTCTGGGTAGAAGCTTTCATGCACACACACGTCTTCAGACATCTGAAGAAGGGTGTGCACACACAAAAGCGTATACCCAGAATTAAACGTTCTTGGCCTTAAAGGCGCCACTGGACTCAGACTTAGCATTAAAGACTAGCAGTTCTACGCTGGCATGATCTTTCATGGGACGCCGCTCACTGCAGCAGATAGAAGCACTTGTGTTTTAATATATTTTTAAAACGCTGAACTGCGGGTTGTGGAAGTTCAGCAGTTCGAGACCCGGGTGCCGCATGACGGAGTGAGCTCCCGTCTCTAGTTCCAGCTCCTGCCAACCTAGCAGTTCGAAAGCAAGAGATTGCAAGTAGATAAATAGGGACCACTTTGGTGGGAAGGTCACAGTGTTCCGTGCGCCTTGGTGTTTAGTCATGCCGGCCACATGACCACAGAAACGTCTTCGGACAGCGCTGGCTCTTCGGCTTTGAAACGGAGATGAGTCGGACTCGACTGGCTTTCGAGCAAGGGAACCTTTACCTTTAACCTTTTAATGTAAGCCGCCCTGAGCCTGCCTTGGCGGGGGATAGAAATTGAATAAATAAATAAATAAATACATGTTGTATGGTGTCTGTTGTGGGAAGGGACAGGGATTGTGAGCAGCTCTGAGACTCCTTCAGGTAGTGAAGGGCCAGGGGTATAAATCCAATCTCCTCCTCCTCCTCCTTGTCCAGGAAAGGGAGGTAGGTAATAAAAGGGCAGTAGGGCATTATCTTCAGCCACGCCAAAGTCTCTTGCTCTCCTCAGCCTCCACCCCCTACTTCCCCTGTGCCTGGAATTGATGATGCCACCTCATTCTTCACATTCTTTCCCAAATCTGCCTTTCCCGCCCACTTCTGCAACCAAGACCTGGTTTACACACAAGGTGGCGGTGCCCCCTGGTGGTAGATTGCTGAATCTGGCTTTGAAAAGTCTTTGCATTAAAAACTTCCTTGGTCTTGGAGGTGTTGGGACTCAACACTTAGTTCTCACATCTGTTTGTTGACTCTTGCATTTGTATGCTAATTTGCTGCTATTCACAGGTCTTTGCTGTTGTTGTTCAGTCGCACAGTCGAGTCCGACTCTTCGCGACCCCTTACCAACTGCTTTAATCCAATCTCAGCTATACTTATCACCAGGGGTCATTTCCTGTGGGAGTGCACAGGAGCAGAGCTCCGGCAGTAAGGAGCCCAGGGGGCGGGCACATGCAACAAGCCCTGCCCCCTGCTCCAAGCAGCCCTCAGTCAGGCCACAAGGAGAAAGAAGCAGCCAGGTAAGTTGCAGAGGCGCCCGTCCTGCCTTCAGGTACAAGCTCTTCCTCCTCTGTGAGGGCAGATCTGCGTTCCCCCCCAAATAGATAGCAATCAAAAACAGTCCAGTGGCACCTTTAAGAAGAAGAAGAAGAGATTGGATTTATACCCCGCCCTTCACTTGGAGTCTCAGAGCGGCTTCCAAACTCCTTTCCCTTCCCCTCCCCACAACAGACACCCTGTGAGGTGGGTGGGGCTGAGAGAACTCTGACACAAACTGCTCTTTTTCAAGGACAGCTGTGCCAGAGCTTGTGACTGACCCAAGGTCACATCAGCAGGTGCAAGTGGAGGAGTGGGGAATCAAACCCGGTTCTCCCAGATTAGAGTCCGCGCACTTAACCACTACACCAAAACTGGCTCTCTCCAAGTTTTATTCAGGTACAAGCTCTCCCTCCTCTGCGAGGACAGATCTGCACGTCCCCCCCTCCCCCCAATAGCTAGCAATCCAAAACAGTCCAGTGGAGACTGCGTGGTGGGTGTTGCCTTCTGACACACTTCCGGTGATGTCAGGGGGTGTGGCATATGCAAATGAGTTATGCTAATGAGCTCCTGCACCTCTTTTTCTACGAAATGACCCCTGTTTATCCCCCAGTTACTTATGCATCTTGACAGTCAACTAACTAACCTCTATCTATATGCAAGGCTTGAAGAAATTTGTTTCAATGTATCTGAAGTGTGCCTCCACACAAAAGCTTATGCCCAGAATCAAACTGGTTGCCCAGAATCAAACTGGCAGAACAAACCGGAGTGCTAAACTACTGCTAAACCAGACTGCTAAACTACTAGAGTTTGTTCTGCTGGATCCCGGCAAACAGAAATCTAGCAGACCAGGTGGTGTGGTTCCTTCTGTTTCTTGGCTGTGCTGGTTTTCTATTTGTAGGGAGTTGGCAAGGTGTTTTCCCCCCCATATATAGAAGAAGAAGAGATTGAATTTATACCCTACCCTTCACTTGGAGTCTCAGAACGGCTTAAAATCTCCTTTCCCTCCCGTTTTCCACAACAGACACCCTATGAGGTAGGTGGAGCTGAGAGAGCTCTTTCGAGGACTGCTCCTGAGAGAACAGCTCTAACAAAACTTGTGACTGGCCCAAGGTCACACCAGCAGCTGCATGTGGAGGACTGGGGAATCAAGCCCGGTTCTCTCAGATTAGAGTCTGCTGCTATGTTTGATCGCTAAATGAATGAATGAATAACATATACACCCCTTCTGCGTAGGTGAGTCACACACTCGCCGCCTTTATTGGTTTGTAACGCAGACTGTGACTGCAGCCATGAAATTAAAAGACGCCTGCTCCTTGGGAGGAAAGCGATGGCGAACCTAAACAGCATGATAAAAAGTAGAGACATCACCCTGCCAACAAAAGTCCGCATGGTCAAAGCAATGGTATTCCCAGTAGTCATGTATGGCTGCGAGAGTTGGACTATAAGGAAGGCCGAGCACCGAATAATAGATTCTTTTGAACGATGGTGCTGGAGAAGACTCTTGAGAGTCCCTTGGACTGCAAGGAGATCAAATCAGTAAGTCCTAAAAGAAACCAACCCTGACTGTTCCCTGGAAGGCCAGATAATGAAACTGAAGCTCAAATACTTTGGCCACCCAATGAGAAGGGAGCACTCACTGGAG
>NW_015164293.1:171278-183652 GCF_001447785.1 Gekko japonicus
ACTCGGGTCTCGAACTGCTGAACGACCGACCTTCCACAGCCTGCAGTTCAGCGTCTTAACCACTGGAGCCACCGCAGCTCCTGGTACCTATTTATCTACTTGCAATTTCTTGCTTTCAAACTGCTAGGTTGGCAGGAGCTGGAACTAGAGACGGGAGCTCACTCCGTCATGCGGCAACTCGGGTCTCGAACTGCTGAACGACCGACCTTCCACAGCCTGCAGTTCAGCGTCTTAACCACTTGAGCCACCGCAGCTAAGCTGCAGAGAATGCCTTTCCTTAAGGCTGCCAACTCTGGGTTGGCAAATTCCCGGAGATTTGGGGGTGGGGGGGGGGTTGAGCCTGGGAAGGGTAGCGTTTGGAGAGGGACCTCAGCAGGGTATAATATGATACCACAGAGGGGGCCGCCGCCCCCCCTCCCCAAGCAGCCGTTTTCTCCAGGCGAGCTGATCATCACTGCCTGGAGATGAGTTGTGATTCCGGGAGATCTCCGGGCACCACCTGGAGGTAGGGTTGCCAGCCTCCAGGTGGAGCCTGGGGACCTCCCGCTTTCCGAACGGACCTCCAGTTGACAGAGATCAGCTCCCCTGGAGAAAAGGGCTGCTTTGAAGGGGTGGGCTCCATGGCCTTGTACCCTGCCGGGGCCCCTCCCCTCCCCAAACCCCGCCCTCTCCTGGATCCACCCCCCAAAGTCTCCAGGAATTTCCCAACCCAGACCTGGCAGCCCTACCTGAAGGTTGGCAACCCAACCTGTCCCTCATCTCTAGCTCAGACAACCCGGTGGAGCTAAACCCCTCAATTTAAGTGGTTGTTATGCGGGGAATGGAAAGTGCCCTATTCAATCAACCACCGCCTTTCAGTCCTACACCAGAAGCTGCTGGTTATGGGCTTGCCAACTCCAGGTTAGGAAATTCCTGGAGATTTGGGGGGGGCAGCCTGGGGAAGGGTCTCGGTGGGATACAATGCCGTAGAGTCCGCCCTCTGACGTTACCCTTTTGATTTAGGCCAGTGTTTGGTTAAGTTCACTAGCCGTCCTGAATTGTGATTTTACAATTTGGTTTTTATGTTTTTTATGTTTTATCTATGTTGTAAGCCGCCTTGAGCTCCATAAGAAAGAAAGGCGGGTAATAAATCTTTTATATTTTCTTTTTTTTTTTAAGATTAGAGGAATGATTTTTTTTTTAAGCCAGTCCACTGGTGAGTTGCCTCTCCTTCCTTTTGGGTGTAGTTGCCAAGAGGCCTGGAGAAAAATGTCCTGTCACTTGAAGAGTTGCAGTCAGAGCATTCAGAATCATAGAATCATAGAGTTGGAAGGGACCTCCAGGGTCATCTAGTCCAACCCCACTGCCCAAGGCAGGGAATCCACAAATACCTCCCTCCCCACAACCCCAGTGACCCCTGCTCCACGCCCAGAAGATGGCAAAAAATCCTCCAGGATCCCTGGCCAAACTGGCCTGGAGAAAAATTCCCTCCTGACCCCAAAGTAGTGATCAGCAGTTCACTGGCCGTTTAAGAAAGGGCCATGAGAGAACTGAGCATTGAGGCAACCCTTCCTGCCCTCCCTTCTCGTGATCTGCCCAAATTTACAGAATCCGCATTGCTGTCAGATGGGGCCACCTAGCCTCTGCTTGAAAACCTCCAGAGAAGGAGAGCCCACCACCTCCTGAGGAAGTCTGTCCCACCGAGGAAGCGTTCTAACGGTCAGGAAGTTCTCCCTAATATTTAGCAGAAAACTCTTCTGATTTAATTTCAACCCATTGGTTCTGGCAACAGAAAACCACTCTGCCCCATCCTCGTAGGACAGCCCTTCATGGCATGGAGGTCACTAACATCATCTGGTGAATAACATCCATACGAAGCCTCTGTTAAAGGGACAGGACACTGTTCATCCAGGCCTGTTGGCAACCCCACTCTCAGAGGGTAGGATTTGCAGGTTTGGGGAGGGAGATGAATTTTCAGGGAGGAGGACAGGTTGCTTGTGCCGTGGCACAGAGATGCTTTTTGCAGGTATCTTCTTGAACAATTGCCAGCTCCCACTGGGCCTTTCAACAGGGGCGTTTGCAAAAGTGCCAGCAACCGGGGAGGGTAGATCAGCTGTCAGTATTGTTAAGTGTTGCAGTGAATGCCAAGGAGGGAAAACAGTAAAAAGCCCAGCAGCACCTTTAAGGCGAACGAACTTTATTGTAGCATAAGCTTTCGAGAAACACCGCTCTCTTCGTCAGATGCATCTGACGAAGAGAGCGGTGTTTCTCAAAATCTTATGCTACAATAAAGTTTGTTTGCCTTAAAGGTGCTGCTGGGCTTTTTACTGTTTTGCAGCAACAGACTAGCGTGGCTGACTCCTCTGGATCGAGGCGGGAAAGGAGATCTCTGACATGGCTGACATTTCCTGACTGTTGGGTCCTTGCTGGTACTTCCCCGTCGATCTGTCAGGTGTATCTGCTTGGGTTCACAGCTGGCAGGTCTGTGGGGGACAAAAACGACCTCTAGCACATGGGTCTCCAACCTTTTCGAGACAATGGGGTAGAGATGTGAAGGCCCAGAAAAAACCCGGAAAAATTCGGGGAATTTTTCCCCATTTTTTTCCTGAAGCCTTTTTTGTTTTTTTCCGAAAAATTTCCGAAAAATTGGAAAACTTGAAAAAAGAAAAAAAATTGATTATGGAACGTTTTATTTTAACATGATGAATAAAATATTTTAAGACAAGGTGTTCAAATATTTTCCCAATCATTTCTAAAATATATATATATGGTATCAGATTGATCTAATTTCTGTGCACTGAGGACAAGCAAGTCCTAGGTTACAAACTGAACTCTCCAATGCAAGAACAAGATGCATTTCCTCCTTTAGCAGGTGCTATTGTCACGAGAAAAGAAAAAGGTTTCAGTTTTGTTTTTGCATGTGGACGGGTATTCTGTTTGTAATAACTGTTTGGATACACTATATTTTTAATAGGCTAGTTGTGATAATTTCATGCCAAGTAAAAATGTCCATAGTCATATTTTATGTTCCTAAAGTAACAGAATGACTTTCCATCTAGAAAAGACAAAAGAAGTGCATTTTTTTTCAATTTTTCCGAAAATTTCAATTTCCCCCCGGAAAAAACTGGAAAAAAAACGGGTTTTTTCCCGAGCTTCAAAATTTCCGGAAATTTTACATCTCTACGATGGGCACTTTTGGAAGAGTGGGTGCAGCCCCAAAATGGCTGCCGTAGCCGACCTTCGGTCACTCAGTGAAGATATTTGGGCTGTGGTGGCGGCCGCCGCCAAAGCAGCGTTTTTTAAAAATCTGGACAGCCAATCAGAGGCCTTGCTGGGTACCTGTCCACTTGCAGAGGCTTGTCCACTTTCTGTAAACATTCGATAAGCCCCAGGAAACCTCAGGCCCTGGAGACCAGAGGGCTGTTCGAAAGCCCCCTCCCTAAATTCAGGGACTCAAATGACGGGACTTGGCCTGGTCTCCTCTGTGTCGCCCCGTTCTCAGAATTGCTTCTGTCTCTCCTGATCTCCAGCCCCGGCTGCCGCAACCAGCCCGCCTCCATGGCCCACGCATTCTTGATCCACAATGTCCGCTGCCGGCCGGGGCAGGAGGCCGGGCCCTGCCGAGTGCTCTACTCCAGGGTCTTCAGTCCCGAAAGGCTGGACGAGGGCGGATGCAAGGACGCTGAGAAGGAGCGGCTACGCAGGAAGGAGCAGATCCTGGCTGTAGCAAGGTAATTCAGTCGAAAGCTGACTTGGGTGGGGACGTACTTTAAGGAGGGGATCTTTGTCGTGTCCTGAAGGCTCCGTGTCTCTACAGACTGGACAGTTCTCTAGGGCTGCGGTCACACAAACTAAATAATGCACTTTCAATCCACTTTCAGTGCATTTCCCAACTGGATTTCACTGTGGCCCATTCTGCGTCCAGCATTCGCTCCACTGTTTCACCAAACCCGCGTTGGAACAGAAATCCCCCTCTAAGTTGTACGCCACATTCACTTTCTTTGATTGTCGGATTTTATGGTAGCCTCCACACTGCAGGCCAGTTTCACCTCCTTTGATCATCGGATTTTATGGTAGCCGTCTGCATAGACTTATGCCCGTTTTATGGCCGTTCAGGGGTGACTCTGCAGTTAGGCCGGCGGTATTTGAATGTGGATTTGAGCCGCATCTTTTTCTCTTTCAGTGTGGGTTGGGTAAAACAGCAGAGCAAATGCTAGATGCAGAATGGGTGTCCGATCTTGGGTCCAAGTTCTCTCGCAACACTCTCAAGGTAGCAAGATTTGTTTAACTGGGATTGTTTGATTCTCCACTCCTCCACTTGCAGCTGCTGGATGACCTTGGGCAAGCCGTAGTTCTGATAAGAGCTGTCCTAGAAACGGCCGTTTCTGTCAGAGCTCTCTCAGCCCCCGCCTGCCTCACAGGGTGTCTGTTGTGGGGAGGGGAAGGGAAAGGAGATCGTGAGCTGCTCTGAGACTCCTTTGGGTAGTGAAGGGCAGGGTATAAATCCAATCTCCTCCTCCTCCTCCTCTTCTTCTTCCAGTTTGGTGTAGTGCTTAAGTGCGCGGACTCTGATCTGGGAGAACCGGGTTTGATTCCCCACTCCTCCACTTGCACCTGCTGGATGACCTTGGGCAAGCCGTAGTTCTGACAAGAGCTGTTCTTGAAAAAGAGCCGTTTCTGTCAGAGCTCTCTCAGCCCCACCGACCTCACAGGGTGTCTGTTGTGGGGAGGGGAAGGGAAAGAAGTCTGTAAGCCGCTCTGAGACTTCCTTGGGTAGTGAAGGGCGGGGTATAAATCCCATCTCTTCTTCTTCCAGTGTGTCTGTTGTGGGGAGGGGAAGGGAAAGGAGACGGTAAGCCGCTCTGAGACTCCTTCGGGTAGTGAAGGGCGGGGGATAAATCCAATCTCTTCTCTTCTTCTCTTCTTCTTTATTGAGAGTTAGAGGTCACCCAAGCGTATACAGAGAGTTTGTGTTGGAACTGTCGGCCCCAGGTTAGGGCGAGACCTATACAGAGTGGGGGACCACCCCCAGTTCCCCAAGTGCCCAATCATCAGTCCCCATACAGCCCGCCAAAGCTTCAAGCTCAACCCCATAGCCGCCCCAGCACCTGAAATCTAACCGTTATATTATCTTTGCTCCAAGGCAGACCGATACAAGCGGAGCAGAGAAAGCAGTGGGAAAAGTCAGAGAGGAGGGAAAGGAGATAACCCTTGATGTAACAGAACAGTAGTGCCAGTGGAAAACAACCCATGACAAGCGAGGCACGAGCTTGACAATGGGCCTGTGTGAACTGGCACAATCCAGCTGGAAAATGCTCTGAAAAGTGGATTCTTTCGTGCGTGTGATGGCAGCCTAGGTTTTCCTCTGGTGACCTTAACTTTGGGTCCTCAACCCTTTTGAGCGCATCAGTACATGTTGAATTCTGGCACAGGGTGGTGGGCACCGCCACGAAATGGCTGCCGCAGGAGGCGGAGCCAGCCACGAAATGGCTGCTGCAGGAGGCGGAGCCAGCCACAAAATGGCTGCTGCAGCTTACAGCTGACCTTCGGACACAGAGTGAAGATCCTCGGGCTGTGGTGTTGGCTGCTGCCGAAGCAGCGTTGGGAAAAACCTGCTGAAAAGTACTGGGTTCGCCGCATGGAGGACTCGGACGACGACATACTGTAGCACACGTTTGTTGTACTTCACACAGACAAAGACTAACTAGAAACGGCCAACAGGGCCAACTATATACATATCTACCCAGCAACCCCCCATTCCCATTGGAGGGTTTGAATGTCCCGCCAAGGTGGCTATTGGTTGGGGCTGGGGGATCCAGGATCCGAAGTTTCCATTGTTCTAGGATCCAAGCTCTGGCCTGTTCCGCGGACCCCTGGTGGCGGTCTACGTACATAACACCTGCACTGCCAACCACATCTCCAGTGGCCAGTCAGCAGCCCTGCTTGGCAAAAGCCCTACTTGGGGTCGCCAGGATAGGTGTTGGCACGTTGGGGACCCCTGTCTTAATCACTCTTTCTCCCCCCCCCGCATCTATCAATTGCACCCACGCCCTGCCCGTGGATGCAGAAATCTAGGCCCGTGTGCTCCGTGGTCTGAATTGGAAACACACAGATTAATATCTGTTTATTGCAATGAAACCGGAGATACAGGGGGCCGAGTACCTTAACACCTCAGCGCCAAGCTGCATTCTGCCATAATCAGGAAGGGGAGAAGGTCTTACACCCCCCCCCCCCCCCGCATCTATCAATTGCACCCACGCCCTGCCCGTGGATGCAGAAATCTAGGCCCGTGTGCTCCGTGGTCTGAATTGGAAACACACAGATTAATATCTGTTTATTGCAATGAAACCGGAGATACAGGGGGCCGAGTACCTTAACACCTCAGCGCCAAGCTGCATTCTGCCATAATCAGGAAGGGGAGAAGGTCTTACACCCCAGATGACATCACATAGAATTTACACATTAAAGAATCTCCAGTGGGTACCAAACAGGTAGCATCATTTGACTCTAAACTTTACTGTTGGTCTCTCCTTCTACTGGCCGTGTATGTCAGTGATTGCATTTGCTCGTCTGACTTTAGAACAGTGAGAAACGTTAGGGAACGCTGTTCCCTCTAAGCTATGGAATCTTCTGAGCAAAAATTCTGCTTTGTGAGCTACTGGGCTTTAAAGTTGGGAGCGAGCGGTTTGGCTGCTGCATAAGTTAGTTTGCTCTGGAGCCCTCCTTCCTGAGCTGAGACAAAAATGTGTGAGCCGGAGGCTTAAAAGCCATGAGCTAGGCTCACACTAACTCATCTTAGAGGGAACACTGGTCCGGGACCCTTTCTGGCCTCAGCGAGGCTAGCCTCCCTCCACCTCGCTTTTGGAGAGCTAGCTGATAAGGGCTGTGATTCACCTTACACTTAGCTCGTGGCATCACCATCTTTCTGTCCACAGGCAAGCGGAGTCGGCGTGCAGATTGTACCACCAGGCCTCGGGGAAGCCCCCCTCCGAACACCTCATCCAGCTGCCGGACGAGTCCGTCTCCCTGCAGGACGCTCCCTCGGGGGTCTTCCGTCTCCCGCCGGGGGACCCCTTCTGCGAGGAGAAGACCGTGCTCTGGCTGGCCGTCCAGTCCCTGGGCTTCTCTCTGGTCTGCGACCCCCACGAGAACCCGATGCTGGCGGAGAGCACCCTGCGGCTGCTGGCCAAGGAGCTCCTGGACCACCTCAAGCTGCTCGGCGCCGGGAGCGACGTGGTGCTCAAGGGCGACAAGACCGAGGCCATCCTCGGCAAGTTCCTGCCGCACGGCCAGCTGCGCTTCCTGAACGACCAGTTTGTGCTCAGCCTGGAGAGGGAGGCGGCCGCCTCTCTCGGCAAATAGGAGGGCTGGGACCGGACGGACGGGAAAGGGAGATGTTTCTCTAGGTCCCCAGGGATTAAAGTGTGGAATTTGCTGCTGGAGGATGTAGTGATGGCCGCAGGCATGGGGATGGTGGAAAGCGCTGTCAAGTCACAGCCAATTTTTGGCGACCCCTCATGGGGTTTCCAAGGCAAGAGATGTTCAGACGTGGTTTGCCATTGCCTGCCTCTGCGTGGCCACCCTGGACTTCCTTGGGGGTCTTTGGCTTGGGGAAACGACGGCTGAGGGGTGACACGGTCGAGGTTTATAAGACTATGCACGGGATAGAGCAGGTCGAGAAAGGGATACTTTTCTCCCTTTCTCACAATACAAGAACTCGTGGGCACTCCATGAAACTGCTGAGCAGTTGGGTTAGAACGGATAAAAGGAAGTCCTTCTTCACCCAAAGAGTGATTAACACATGGAATCCACTGCCACAGGAAGTGGTGGCGGCTACAAGCATGGACGGCTTCAAAAGGGAATTAGATAAGGATATGGAGCAGAGGTCCATCGGTGCCTAATAGCCACAAGGTCTAGATAGGGACTCTCGGTCTGGGGGCAAGGGATGCACTCTATTCTTCGTGCTTGGGGACAGTGGGAGGGCTTCTAGTGTCCTGGACCCACTGCTGGACCCCCTGATGGCCCCTGGTATTTTTGACCGCTGTGTGACAGAGTGGTGGGCCATTGGCCTGATCCAGCATTGGCTTCTCTTATGTTCTTATAAGAGGGAACTGGATAAGCATACGGAGCAGAGGTCCATCTATGGCTATTAGTCACAAGGTCTAGATACAAACTCTCAGTCTGGGGCAAGGGATGCTCTGTATTCTTGGTGCTTGGGGGGGACAACAGCGGGAGGGTGTCTAGTGTCCTGGACCCACTGCTGGACCTCCTGATGGCCCCTGGTATTCTTGGCCACTGTGTGACACAGAGTGTTGGACTGGATGGGCCATTGGCCTGATCCAACACTGGCTTCTCTTATGTCCTTAAGAGCAGAGGTCCATCAGTGGCTTTTAGCCACAAGGTATAGAGGGAACTCTCAGGCTGGGGCAAGGGATGCTCTGTCTTCTTGGTGCTTGTGGGGGGTCAACAGTGGGAGGGCTTCTAATGTCCTGGCCCCACTGGTGGACCTCCTGATGGCACCTGGTATTTTTGGCCACTGTGTGACAGAGTGTTGGACTGGATGGGCCTTTGGCCTGATCCAACATTGGCTGCTCTTATGTTCTTATGGTGGTCTCCCATCCAAGTACTAATCAGGGCTGACCTTGCTTAGCTTTTAAAATCTGATGAGATTAGGCTAGGCTGGCTGCTCCAGGTCAGCGTGGCCATAGGCACAGACGGCTTTAAAAGGGGATTAGACAGATTCATGGAGGAGAAGTCTATCAGCGGCTATTGGCTCTGGTGACTGAAGGGAACCTCCATATTCATGGGCAGTCAGCCTCTGAATCCCAGAGCCAGGGGGCAACATCAGGGAAAGGCCTCGGCCTCCAAGTCCTGTTGTTGGCCAACCAGAGAAACTGGCTGGCCAGTGGTCCAATCCAACGTGCCTCTTCGTGTGTTCTTCTGAAGGCCCTTGGCCTCTCTGCCCTGTTGTTGGCCCTCCAGAGGACCTGCGTGAGACAGGATGCTGGACTGGATGGACCACTGGTCTGATCCAGCACCCTCCAAGTCCTGTTGTTGGCCATCCAGAGAAACTGGCTGTCCACTGGTCCGATCCAACATGGCTCTCCGTGTGTTCTGAAGGCCTTGGCCTCTCTGCCCTGTTGTTGGGCCTCCAGAGGACCTGCGTGAGACAGGATGGTGGACTGGCTGGACCACTGGTTTTTATCAGGGGAAGGCCTCGGCCTCTCTGCCCTGTTGCTGGCCCTCCAGAGGAACTGCTTGGCCACTGTGTGAGACAGGATGCTGGACTAGATGGACCCTCCCTGGTCTGATCCAGCAGGGCTCTTCTGATATTAGGGGAAGGCCTCGGCCTCCCTGCCCTGGTTTTGGCTCTCCAGAGGAACTGGCTGGCCCCTGTGTGAGAAGGGATGCTGGACTAGATGGATCCTCGCTGGTCTGATCCAGGAGGGCTCTTCTTAGGTTCTTATCAGGGGAAGGCCTCGGCCTCTCTGCCCTGTTGTTGGCCCTCCAGAGGAACTGGCTGGCCATTGTGTGAGGCAGGATGCTGGACTTGTGAGGGGAGATAGAGGAACATCTCAGATGCAACAAAAGCCCAAATATGGCCAGGCTAGGTGGGATGATGGGACAGATGAGTAATTTAGGTGGGTGGATTGGGGTCACCTGAGCTTGATGACACATTCCTTGGGCTAGTGTGGGAATGAGTGGAGAAGGCTGTATGGGGGAGGGGGTTCTGGGGTCTCAGATTATGGTCACATGGGCTCTTGAAGCTGCCATACCCCCAGTCAGACCCTTGGTCCTTCAGGGTCCGTATGCTCTACTCTGAGCGGCAGCAGCTCTCAGGCAGGGGTCTTTCACATCACCTGCTGCCTGGTGCTTTACTGGAGATGCCAGAGATTGGGCCTGGGACCTTCTGCATGCCAAGCAGAGGCTCTACCGCTGACCCACGGCCCTTTCTTTACATCTCTCCAGGGTCTCAGGCAGAAAGGTCTTTCCCATCGCCTCCTGCCTGGTCCTTTGTACCTGGAGATGTTGGGGATTGAACCTGGGTCCTTCTGCGTGCCAAGCAGATTCTCTGCCACTGAGCCACGGCCCCTCTTTACAGCTCTCCAGGGTCTCAGGGAGAAGTGTTTCACATCGCCAACTGCATGGGCGTTTTAACTGGAGATGCCGGGGATTGAACCTGGGACCTTCTGCATGCCAAGCAGAGGCTCTGCCACTGAGCCCCTCACATGAAATCAGACCCGTCAGTCCATCAAAGTCAGTATGGTCTACTCCAACTGGCAGTGACTCTCCAGGGTCTCTGGCGGAGGTCTTTCCCATCACCTCCTGCCTGGTCCTTAACTGGAGAGGCCGGAGATTGAACCTGGGACCTTCTGCATGCCAAGCAGATGCTCTACCACTGAGCCAGAGCCCCTCCCCACAAACCTGAGTCAATTGCTCATTTGCTGGACTTGCAGGGGAGCTCTGGAGGCTTTAATCAGTGTGCTCCCTGGGGCATATGAGCAGTTGTGCTACACCTCTGGCAGTGTGCCAGAGGAATCCCTGCCAGTTTCAGGAACCAAACTGGATGTTTTATCCAGGCCTTTGGGGGCTGGGCCAGAGGCTCTTTCTCAATGAGCAGCAGGGGTCCACATGGGGGTGGCCTCATAGGAAACACTGTGCGGTGTGGCAGATGGAGCCACTGTGGTCTAGTGGACAGAGTGGCAGGCTTAGGACCAACGCTCCCTCTAAATGCAGGGGTCCACGTGGGGGTGGCCTCATAGGAAACACTGTGCAGTGTGGCAGATAGAGCCACTGTGGTCTAGTGGACAGAGTGGCAGGCTTAGGACCAACGCTCCCTCTAAGCTGTGGAGTCTTCTGAGCAAAAATTCTACTTTGTGAGCTACTGGCATTAAAGTTGTGAGCAAGCGATTTGGCTGCTGCATAAATTAGTTTGCCCTGGAGCCCTCCTTCCTGAGCTAAGACAAAAATGTGTGAGCTGGAGGCTAAAAAACTGTGAGCTAGCTCTCACCAACTCAGCTTAGAGGGAACACTGCTTAGGGCCCGGGTGACCAAGGTTCGAATCCCCTCTTCTGCCACGGAAGCCTGCTGGGTTGACCTTGGACAGTTCACAAACTCTCAGTCTAGCCTACCTCACAGGTTGGTTGTGAGAAAACAGGAGGGGAAGAGAACGATGTTATAAAGAGCGACTTTGAGTCCCAAGTGGGGAGGAAATCGGGATATAAATCAGTAAACGCAAGCACATCTTCAGTGGGGCTCATTGAAGTATTTCCCACGGTGCACGGGTGATTCAGTTACTCCTAAGCCTGGCCATGTGTAAAGGGCGGCAGAGGCGGTCCTCGGGACAGCTTGCCCCCAAAGGAAGAAAGGATGGGGCGTTTGGGTCACATCTTGGGGGAGGGGAGGAGGAGAGCTAAATGCCTGGCAATGTTCCCTCTAAGCTGTGGAGTTTTGTGAGCAAAAATTCTACCTTGTGAGCTGCTGGCATTAAAGTTGTGAGTGAGCAGTTTGGCTACTGCATCAATTAGTGTGCTCTGGAGCCCTCCTTCCTGAGCGAAGGCAGAAACGTGTGAGCCGGAGGCTAAAAAACTGTGAGCTAGCTCACACTCACTCAGCTTACAGGGAACACTGCCCCTCCACCCAGAAGTGACGCCACATCCTTTGTGATGCTCTAGGCATTCCCCCAGTCTCCGTGGTCTTTATCGTAGATATTGAGGGAATCCCTTGGGTGTCACAACCATGCACCATCCCATCCACTGAATCGCCACCCTCCCAGGAACTTCCCCTCCCAAAATCACTGAATATTCTCCAGCGCAGGGCTGGCATCATAAAAGCCTGCACTGAAATAAATGTTGTTCCTTCTAAGGTGCCACTGGACTCCTGCTTACTTTTGCTGCAACAGACTAGGCTATGGGGTCGCCAGACCCCCTGGTGGAGGTAGGGGTCCCCGGCTACCAGGCCCCACTTCCCTGCTGCCAATCAGGTGGCCAGCGGGGTGGACTTCCTCGGGAAAAGAGAAAGGCCCAGTCGACATTGCAGTGACGTGGCTGCGTCATTTCTGGTGTGGCCAGGAAGTGACGTTATCACGCCAGAGACATCAGGGCAACGCTCTGGTATTTGGGGGGGAAAACACTATGGTCGAAGCCAAATTGACCCGACAGTTTCCCCCCAAATAGCAGAGCTGTGTGATGATGTCAGTTTGGTGTAGTGGTTGAATGCACAGACTCCGAGCTGCGTTTGATTCCCCACTCCTCCACATGCAGCTGCTGGTGTGACCTTGGGCCAGTTACAAGCTCTCTCAGAGCTGTTCTCTCAAGAGCCGTTTCTGTCAGAGCTCCACCAGCCTCACAGGGTGTCTGTTGTGAGGAGGGGAAGGAAAAAGGAGTTTGTAAGCC
>NW_015164293.1:184755-187615 GCF_001447785.1 Gekko japonicus
TCTGTATTCTTGGTGCTTGGGGGGGGGGGCAACAGTGGGAGGGCTTCTGGAGTTCTGGCCCCGCTGGTGGACCTCCTGATGGCCCCTGGTATTTCTGGCCACTGTGTGACACAGAGTGTTGGACTGGATGGGCCATTGGCCTGCTCTAGCACTGGCTTCACTTATGTTATTACTGGGAAAAACCTCCTTTGGGTACAAAGTTTGACAATGGAACCCTTAATCCAGGGCAGGGGTTGCCAGTGTGATGCCCCTGGGGGTGTGGTGCCCACCGACCCCTTCCCTGGGTCCAGATGAGGCTTTGCCCAGCAGCAACAGCGGATGAGGCTTTGCCCAGCACAGCACAAGGATCGCCACTGCCTGATTAAAGGTGTATTGCAAGAAAATGTGTTTTGCAGTCTCCCCCAGCTCAGGGTCCTCCGTAGCAATAGGACTTCACTCTCAATAAGAAAAGACTTTTCAACACGGGTATCTTGGCATATCCCAGAGGTGTCTCCCAGACCAAGGAAGTTGCTATTTCATTAACCAATGCCTAGTTCTTGTTCCTTTAAAAAAAATCAAGAAGGGCATTCAAGTCATTGATTTATGTTCCATCCTGTTTCAAGAGAAGAGGAGATTGGATTTATACCCCGCCCTTCACTCAAGAGTCTCAGAGCGGCTTACAAACTCCTTTCCCTTCCCCTCCCCACAACAGACACCCTGTGAGCAATGCTCCCTCTAAGCCGCGGAGTCTTGTGAGCAAAAACTCTAGTTTGTGAGCTTCTGGCATTAAAGTTGTGAGCCAGCGATCTGGCTGCTGCAGAAATTAGTTTGCTCTGGAGCCATCCTTCCTGAGCGGAGACAAAAATGTGTGAGCTGGAGGCTCAAAAACTGAGCTGGCTCACACTAACTCAGCTTAGAGGGAACACTGCCTGTGAGGTCGGTGGGGCTGAGAGAGCTCTTTCGAGAACTGTCCTTGAGAGAACAGCTCTTATCAGAACTACGGCTTGCCCAGGTTCATCCAGCCAGGTGCTGGGGAATCAAACCCGGTTCTCCCAGATTAGAGTCTGCGCACTTCACCACTACACCAGACTGGCTCTCACTACATCAAACTGTCTTGACTCACCCAATCTTTTGTGCCAATGCAGATTTGGCTCACTTAATCATGTTGCCTTATCCGGGATCTTTGCGTCCACGGAGATTTGGCTCACAATAGCCTAACCAAGGTATTTTTCTTACTTTCCCCCACCGAAGTTTGATAGCAATTAATTTTAAACCAGCCAGTGAGATTCAAACTTTTTATCTTGGACCAATCATGATCCTGGGAAAGTGGGTTCCCATGTCCAGCTGTGCGCCAGGTTTCCCAGTACCGGAACACCTCTGCAACTGTGTTGCAGGCTTTTTCGCCTTCATCAGCTCCTCCCACTGCTCCTTGGACCTCGCCAGACCTCAAGCCCAGGATTTCAGGTCGTATGTCCTGCTGGTGTAACCTTGGGTCAGTCGTAAGTTCTCTCAGATCTGTTCTTTCAGGGGCAGTCCTCGAAAGAGCTCTCTCAGCCCCGCCTACCTCACAGGGTGTCTGTCGTGGGGAGGGGAAGGGAGAGGAGTTTGTAAGCCACTCTGAGACTCCTTTAGGTAGCGAAGGGTAGGGTATAAATCCAATCTTTTCGTCTTCTCCTCCTCCTCCTCTAAAAACTTCCCAGTTTCCTCCCTCCTACCTTTTATAAGTGTGCCCTCTTGCTGGTATTTGTGCAGGCGTGTGTGGTCGCTTAGAGAATTAGTTCTTCAGGCGCTTAGTGTAGGTTCTTTACATTTTTACTTTTATTTTGTACACAATAAAGCTATTTGTGTTTAAAATCACTTTCATGCTCTTTTTTCGTAATTGCACAGTGGGGTACCCTTCCCGAGATCCACACTGGTACGCATGGACCAAAAGTCTCACGTATTCCTTTCTGGAACCCTTTGAAAGCCGATCTCCCCTTCTCTGGGCCCAGTTTGGGCAACGAGATGGGCATCACTTCCCTGCACAGAGCGCCTTTTTGCAGATCCACCGGTAAGAAGACAGGCAGCTGGCATTGTGCCATTTCCTTAAGTACACCTCGTCGCCACCGATATTAACGCAGTCTTCTTCATGCTCCGCTACTTCGTACAAGTCAGCAAACGGTTCCTGTCCCCAGAAACTGGAGAGAAACGGGGGGGGGGGGGGGATGTTAGTGAGACAACCCAAAATGCCTGCGGCCGCAGAACCTCATCCTGTGAAGTGTCGTGTAGAGCAATGAAATCTCCTGCAAGGGGAAACAGGAGAATCTGGACTGCAGGAGATCACAGCCGCCTTCCCCTCCCCTACGGGTGCTGTTCTGGATTAGAGCAGGCCCCTAGAGCGATGCCCTTTGGCGACATGGTGTCTGTCAACCCCCTACCTGGTGCCCACCAAGTATTTTTAGGAGGCAGGTGGGGCTTTGCCCCGCAGTGCTCCTGATTCGTCGTTCGAGATGTGTCACAGTGTTCCCTCTAAGCTGAGTTGGTGTGAGCTAGCTCACAGTTTTTTTAGCCTCTGGCTCACATATGTTTGTTTCCGCTCAGGAAGGGTGGCTCCAGGACAAACTCATTTATGCAGTAACCAAATTGCTCGCTCACAACTTTAATGCCAGTCGCTCACAAAGGACAGTTTCTACTCACAAGACTCCACCGCTGAGAGGGAACACTGGTGACTGGCTGTGTAGATTTTTAAAGACGTGGCTTTGGTCGCTGCCGCCACCACAGCTCAAGGGTCTTCGCTAGGGGTGTGCAACTTTTCCCCTTGGGATTTTTCGGTTTGGGTCCATTGGACTGGAAAAAAGCAACAGAGATTCCCAAAAAGTCCCAAATCCCCACACTGGTAAAG
>NW_015164294.1:0-440 GCF_001447785.1 Gekko japonicus
ACTTTTTAAAAAGCACAATTATAGAACACGTTTGTGGGGATCACAGTATCTCTGATTTTATTTATTTTATTTACTCCCAGGTATGTCTACGATTATATTGGCAAGAACCACGACAACATCTTGAAGGAGCTCCTCGCCACGATCTCCACCTTTGCCATCACCACCCTCTGGCTGGGTCCCTGTGAGATTGTTTACACCTGGTCCGTCTGCAACTGCTTTGGCCTCAATTTCGAGCTCTGGGTCCAGAAGTTCTTTCAGCTGCCGACGTTTGCTGGGATGGAGGTGAGATGTGAGCCCACGACACACCTCGGGGGGGTCCTGCGGGATGCTCCGGGCTTTGCCAGAGGTTCCGTCCAGCCATGAAGCTCACTGGGTGATGGTGGATCAGGCACTCTTTCTCAGGACCTAATAAAGGATTAACCCCCCTCTCCCCATGTGCC
>NW_015164294.1:1054-9007 GCF_001447785.1 Gekko japonicus
ACCACCCCTCAGGTTAATCAATAGATTGAAAATTGACCTCATAGCCAATCCCTGACCCTTGGGGTAGGGCCACCTGGTAATCCGCTTGGGCCCACCTCCTCCCCGCTCGCAAGAGACCTTAAAAGATAGAACACAGAGCGAACACGCCATTCCTTCCTTTTACCAACAACCCCTCTACGTCTGCTTTTCCTCTCAAATCCAGCTCCCTGTACCAATTCCTTGACTCGCTTTACCTTAGTCTGCAGCTAAGGCAATCCACGTGTTCTCAGCTGGTCTGGTTACACATGTTTCTACCATTTTCTCCCCTCCTACCCTCCTTCCTGCTGGAAGCTTTAGGAGCCGCGCTACGCCTGAGGTAAATATATTTCCCCTCAACGATACAACCTGCTAATGCGACTGTGCTTTACCAAATCTAACTATTTTATTAGTTCTTGTGTGTCTGTATGTTATTGTGTGCTTCTGAATGATATCTAGTAAATCAAAGTAAATTTTACTTCTGTCTCTGTCTCTTCATTGAAACGTATTGGCGCAGCCCATCCTCCATAGACACTGACCAAAAATCCCTTTTAATACACTGTTCCAATTGTCTCTCCTAAAGAACAATTCGGCTAACAGGTGTGCACCAGAAGTGATGTTGTCACTTCGCTGGAAACACAGGGATACTCTGGTATTTGGGTAAAAACTCTATGGTGGAAGCCGTTTTTACCATAGAGTTTCTGCCCAGATACCAGAGTGCGGCAGGCAATGTTATGATGTCACTTCCAGTGTGTGCCGGAAGTGATATCACTGCATCACTGGCAACGAAGTTGAGACACCGGTGTAGGCCTTCCTCGCTGTTGGTGAGTCCACCCCCCAGCCAGCTGATCAGCAACAGGAGGGCTGGGGCCCAGGGCCGGGAGATGTCCCGTCCCTCGTGGGGGGGATAGCAACCCAAGGTGCCACAGTTCCAATCTCAATCTCCCATGTGACTTTCATCAGGTTCTGATGAAGGTATTGGACAAAGGCAACACTGAGTCTTGACATCTTATACCCCCAAAATCTTGTTGGTCTCTAAGGCACCTCTGGATTTGAATCTAGCTATTCTGAGATGACTTGTGGCCTGGCTCCACATTCGGAGGCACGAAACCCCTGAATCCCAGAGCCAGGCAACATCAGGGGAAGGCCTCGGCTTCAGTGCCCTGTAGTTGGCCTTCCAGAGGAACTGGTTGGCCACACTGGACTAGGTGGACCACTGGTCTGATGCAGCAGGGTTCTTGCCGCGATCACATCACCTGGAAGTGACATAATCGCGTCAGGCACGTTGGGGGCGGGGCCACAATCATCCGAGGGAAAACCATAGAGTTTTCCTTCGGATGATAGAGCCTCCCCCTGCAACGTGCCTGGTGCAATTATGTCACCTCTGGGTGGAGTCCCCCAGTGGCCCTCCAGAGGAACTGGTTGGCCCCTGTGTGAGACGGGACGCTGGACTAGATGGACCCTCACTGTTCTGATCCAGAAGGCCTCAGCTTCTCTACCCTGTTGCTGGCCCTCCAGAGGAAGTGGCTGGCCCCTGTGTGAGACGGGACGCTGGACTAGATGGACCCTCACTGTTCTGATCCAGAAGGCCTCAGCTTCTCTACCCTGTTGCTGGCCCTCCAGAGGAAGTGGCTGGCCCCTGTGTGAGACGGGACGCTGGACTAGATGGACCCTCACTGTTCTGATCCAGAAGGCCTCAGCTTCTCTACCCTGTTGCTGGCCCTCCAGAGGAAGTGGCTGGCCCCTGTGTGAGACGGGACGCTGGACTAGATGGACCCTCACTGTTCTGATCCAGAAGGCCTCAGCTTCTCTACCCTGTTGCTGGCCCTCCAGAGGAAGTGGCTGGCCCCTGTGTGAGACGGGACGCTGGACTAGATGGACCCTCACTGTTCTGATCCAGAAGGCCTCAGCTTCTCTACCCTGTTGCTGGCCCTCCAGAGGAAGTGGCTGGCCCCTGTGTGAGACGGGACGCTGGACTAGATGGACCCTCACTGTTCTGATCCAGAAGGCCTCAGCTTCTCTACCCTGTTGCTGGCCCTCCAGAGGAAGTGGCTGGCCCCTGTGTGAGACGGGACGCTGGACTAGATGGACCCTCACTGTTCTGATCCAGAAGGCCTCAGCTTCTCTACCCTGTTGCTGGCCCTCCAGAGGAAGTGGCTGGCCCCTGTGTGAGACGGGACGCTGGACTAGATGGACCCTCACTGTTCTGATCCAGAAGGCCTCAGCTTCTCTACCCTGTTGCTGGCCCTCCAGAGGAAGTGGCTGGCCCCTGTGTGAGACGGGACGCTGGACTAGATGGACCCTCACTGTTCTGATCCAGAAGGCCTCAGCTTCTCTACCCTGTTGCTGGCCCTCCAGAGGAAGTGGCTGGCCCCTGTGTGAGACGGGACGCTGGACTAGATGGACCCTCACTGTTCTGATCCAGAAGGCCTCAGCTTCTCTACCCTGTTGCTGGCCCTCCAGAGGAAGTGGCTGGCCCCTGTGTGAGACGGGACGCTGGACTAGATGGACCCTCACTGTTCTGATCCAGAAGGCCTCAGCTTCTCTACCCTGTTGCTGGCCCTCCAGAGGAAGTGGCTGGCCCCTGTGTGAGACGGGACGCTGGACTAGATGGACCCTCACTGTTCTGATCCAGAAGGCCTCAGCTAGGAAGAGGAAGAGGAAGAGGAAGAGGAGGAGGAGGAGGAGATTGGCTTTATACCCCGCCCTTCACTACCCAAAGTTGTCATGGACCACTGGTCTGATCCAGCAGGGCTCTTCTGATGTTCTTCTCGGTGGAAGGCCTCAGCCTCTCTGCCCTGTTGTTGGCCCTCCAGAGGAACTGGCTGGCCACTGTGTGAGACAGGAGTTTGGACTAGATGGACCCTCAGTGGTTTGATCCAGCAGGGCTCATCTGAGGTTCTTTCCCTTGTCCTCTCTCAAGCACCTGTCTTGTGTTTCTCTCCTGGGCAGGCCAAGATGTCGGAAGCGATGTCCAGGCGAATCAGAGGCTTCTTTGGAGCAGCTAATTTTTGGGCCATCGTCCTCTACAACATTCTTGCCCTCAACAGCTTGGACTTTGCCATCATTGTTTCTCGGAGAATTCTCCTAGCAGGTAAAGTTCCTCGCAAAACCCTTCCTTCCCCTCGGAATGGCTGCAAAGGGTATCTTCCTCTAGCCATACCAAGCTGGCAGACAGTCAGCGTGGCATATCTGTTATAGTGGCAGGCTAGAATCTGGGAGATAGACATGAGCAGAACAGCCGTGATATACAGAGCTTTTTTGGTAGAAAAAGCCCAGCAGGAACTCATTAGCATAATAGGCCACACCCAGCAGCAGAAACTATTAGCATATTAGGCCACGCCCCTGACAGCACAGCTCATTAGCACATTAGGCCACACCCCCACATGTTACCAGAAGTGTGGTCATCCAGCCACACCCACCTTTTGCTTCTTATTCTGTTTACCTTCTTTGTTGTCAAAACCCAGGGCCTTTTTTGTAGCAGGAACTCCTTTGCATGTTAGGCCACACACCCCTAATGTAGCCAATCCTAATGAGTGTCTGCTGTTAGGTGTGGCCTGTTATGCTAATGAGTTCCTGCTGGGCGTGGCCAGCCTGGAAGCCAGCCGGAACTCCGTTCCTGTGCGTTCCTGCCCAAAAATAGCCCTGGTGATATATTATGCCAAAAAAAAAATCCACAGCCTTATAAATTCTTGTCCGATATTCAGTTTACTGGAGATAATCAATTCCTCAGGAATCATTCATCAACACAACGGACTATGCCTATCAAGTCTCGTTTCATTCACAACTTTGTCAGAGTGTGTAGCATCGAAATTTCAATATAGTTAATTCATTTAACAAGCACTGTGGCCAGTTCTCTTAGAGGTAAGGTAAAGGTAAAGGTTTTCCTTTGCTCGAAAGCCAGTCGAATCTGACTCTATGGATGTGGTGCGCATCTCTGTTTCCAAGCCGAAGAGCCAGCGCTGTCCGAAGACGTTTCTGTGGTCATGTGGCCGGCATGACTAGACGCTGAGGCACAAGGAACGCTGTTACCTACCCACCGAAGCGGTACCTATTTATCTACTTGCAATCTCTTGCTTTCAAACTGCTGGGCTGGCAGGAGCTGGGGCCAGAGACAGGAGCTCACTCCGTCATGCGGCACACTCGGGTCTCGAACTGCCGAACTACCAACCTTCCGGTCTGCAGTTCTTCGTTTTCACCTGTCCTGTTGCATCCTTGATCTCCTTTTTCCACTGGCCACCTCATCCCTCACTCTCAGGAGACGGCCCACTTTATATTTGTCTTTTTTTTTGTCTTATCCTTCCTCTGAGGATCTCAGGATAGCAAGTGAGGGTCTGCCAGCTAGGGTTTGCCAGCTAAGGGAACATTTGGGAGTCCGGAGCATTTGGGGCGGGCAGAGACTTGGGGAAATTGTGTCATGGCATTGGCAGTGTTCCAGGAATGTTACAGTGTAACCAATCCTCCAAGAGCTTACAGTGGCCCCTGTGAGAAGAGCTCTGTAAGCTCTTGGAGGATTGGCTACATTAGGGGTGTGTCGCCTAATATGCAAAGGAGCTCCTGCTACAAAAAGATCCCTGGGTGACACCCCCCTGATGTAGCCAATCCTCCAAGAGCTTACAGTAGCCCCTGTGAGAAGAGCTCTGTAAGATCTTGGAGGATTGGCTACATTAGGGGTGTGTCACCTCATATGCAAAGGAGTTCCTGCTACAAAAAGAGCCCCCAGGTGACACACCCCTAATGTATCCAATCATCCAAGAGCTTACAGTAGCCCCTGTAAGAAGAGCTCTGTAAGCTCTTGGAGGATTGGCTACATTAGGGGGGGTGTCGCCTAATATGCAAAGGAGCTCCTGCTACAAAAAGAGCCCTGTAAACAATCTCCATAGTAAAATCCATAGAGATTAGGGGAATTCTTAGAGCATTGCAAACACTATGGTACTGTTCCCCCCATATTTGATTCCACTGTTCAGTTTAGTGAGGGAGGCGGCTGGAGCATGCAGGGGGAAGGTAACTCATAGGGTTGCCAGCTCCAGGTTGGGAAATACCTGGAGTTTTCGGGGGGTGGAGTCTGAGGAGGACAGAATTTGGGGGAGGGGAGGGACTTTAATAGGGTATGTTTCCATAGAGCTCAGCTTCCAAAGCAGCAGCTTCCACAGCAGCCATTTTCTTCAAGTGAACTGATCTCTTTTGTCTGGAGATCTGTTGTAACCCCAGGAGATCTCTAGCCACCCCTTGGAACTTGGCAACCCTCATTGCCCACCACAGAGGGGAAACCTGGTAACCCTTATTCTCCCCTTCTACATTTTATCCTCAGAACAACCTTGCAAGGTAGGGTATGAGAGCGGGATGGGCCCAAGAGAAAATTATTGACCCGTCGTCTCCCAAGCCCCAGTCTGACAGATCTGTAGCTCTTGCGGTTCTCTGGAGAGAGGGGATAAATATTGGACCCCTTCAAGCCTGTGGTCTGATCTCTCTCAGGAACTGATTGATATAGCCGCATTGGTCTGAAGCAGCAGAACAAAGTTGGAGTCCAGGGGCACCTTTAAGACAACGAAGTTTTAATTCTGGGCGGGGGTCATTTTGTAGAAATAGAGGTGCAGGAGCTCATTAGCATAACTCATTAGCATAACTTATTTGCATATGCCACACCCCCTGACATCACGGGAAGTGTGTCAGAAAGCAACACCCACCGCTCAGGCTCCACTGGACTGTTTTGGATTGCTAGCTATTGGGGGGAGACGTGCAGATCTGTCCTCACAGAGGAGGGAGAGCTTGTACCTGAATAAAACTTTGTCTTAAATGTGCCACTCTTTTGGACCGGGGCCCAAGAGGGGGGGCTCTGCAACTTACCTGGCTGCTTCTTGCTCTGACTGAAGGCTGCTGGGAGCAGGGGGTGGGGCCTGTTGCATGTGCCCGCCCCCTGGGCTCTTTACTGCCGGAGCTTCGCTCCTGTGCGCTCCTGCAGGAAATGACCCCTGATTCTGGGTATAAGCTTTCGTGTGCATCTGAAGAAGCACGCATGTAGACAAAAACTTGTACCCAGAATAAAACTCTGTAGATCTTAAAGGTGCCACTGGGCTCCAACTTTGTTCTCAAGAACTGCCCGTTCCCTCGCCAGTGTTATCTGACTGCACCCAGCTTAGAAATCTCTTGCTGTGTGCCGAGGCCTGGCTGGCTGACTGTCAATCTGCTTCCCTCTGGACCTCAGGTTTCCCTCTCAGCACTTTATCCATCTGGTTCATCACTTATTGCGGCGTGCAGCTGATCAAGGAGAGAGAGCGCCTCCTGGCCATCCTGGAGGAGAAGGAAGGCAAGGAGAAGGGCGAGTGAAGCGATGGAGAGACGGAAGACCGCTTCCAAGATGGCGGCGGCCGCTCAGTGTCCGAGCAGGCTGGGCAAAGCCCAACCCGCCAAGTACTCCGCCCCCCCTGCCACCAAGCTGTACTGTCAGCCATGCACAAACTCACCTGTTTAATAATATCCTTTTCCCATTTAAATAAAAAGAAATATTTTCTATAAGATGTCAACGCAACCGGCGTGGGTCTGTGTTTCTGTTTCGCACGACGTGTGAAGACATGAAGCTGCCTTGTACTAAATCAGACCATCAGTCAGTATAGTCAGTTTGGTGTCGTGGTGAAGTGCGCGGACTCTAATCTGGGAGAACTGGGTTTGATTCCCCATGCCTCCACTTGCAGCTGCTGGATGACCTTGGGCAAGCCGTAGTTCTGATAAGAGCTGTCCTTGAAAGAGCCATTTCTGTCAAGAGCTCTCTCAGCCCCACCTGCCTCACCGGGTGTCTGTTGTGGGGAGGGGAAGGGAAAGGAGTTTGTAAGCCGCTCTGAGACACCTTTCGGTAGTGAAGGGCGGGGTATGAATCCAATCTCTTCTTCTTCATCCAATCTCCTCCTCCTCCTCTTCTTCTTCTCCTTCACCAGTTTGGTGCAGTGGTTAAGTGTGTGGACTCTAAACTGGGAGGACCGGGTTTGATTCCCCACTCCTCCACTTGCACCTGGCTGGATGACCTTGGGCCAGCCGTAGTTCTGATAAGAGCTGTTATTGAAAAATCAGTTTCTGTCAAGAGCTCTCTCAGCCCCACCTACCTCACAGGATGTCTGTTGTGAGGAGGGGAAGGGAAAGGCGTTTGTAAGCTGCTCTGAGACTCCTTTGGGTAGTGAAGGGCGGGGTGTGAATACAATCTCTTCTTCTTCTTCTTCTTCTTCTTCCCTCTAAGCTAGCTAGCTCACAGTTTTTAGCTTCTGGCTCACACCTCTCAGTTGTGAGGAGGGGAAGGGAAAGGCGTTTGTAAGCTGCTCTGAGACTCCTTTGGGTAGTGAAGGGCGGGGTGTGAATACAATCTCTTCTTCTTCTTCTTCTTCTTCTTCCCTCTAAGCTAGCTAGCTCACAGTTTTTAGCTTCTGGCTCACACATTTTTTGTCTTAGCTCAGGAAGGAGGGCTCCAGAGCAATCTAATTTATGCAGCAGCCAAATCGTTCGCTCACAACTGTAATGCCAGCAGCTCACAAAGTAGAATTTTTCCCTCAAAGACTCCACAGCTTAAGGGAGCATTGGTGGGGGCTACCATAAAAATCCAATGATGAAAGGAAGTGAAACCAGCATGCAGTGCAGAGGGGAATTTCTGTTCCAACGTGGGTTTCGTAAAACAAACGGAAGACAGGGTGAACTTGGAGCCGAATAACAATAGACCAACAGGAATCTGGCCGTAACCAATCAAGGTGTAGGACTGTGCTGCCAGAGACAGGGTGAGCTTGGAGCCAAATAACAATAGACCAACAGGATTCTGGCAGTAACCAATCAAGGTGTATGATGGTGCTGCCAGAGACAGGGTGAGCTTGGAGCCGAATAACAAACAGACCAACAGGATTCTGGCCGTAACCAATCAAGGTGTAGGACGGTGCTGCCAGAGACAGGGCGAGCTTGGAG
>NW_015164294.1:13375-23643 GCF_001447785.1 Gekko japonicus
CTGGCCTTGGCATGCTTGTTTTCCATGTGCAGAGAACATGTAGGGAGGAGCCGTGGCTCCGTGATAGAGCATCTGCTTTTCATGCAAGAGGTCGTGAGTTCAATCCCTGGCATCTCCAGTTAAAGGATCAGATAGTAGGTGATGTGAAAGACCTCTGCCTGAGACCCTGGGGAGCTGTTGCCAGTCTGAGTAGACAATACTGACCTCAGTGGACCAATGGTCTGATTCAGTATCCGGCAGCTTCATGCATTCATGTGATATTCTGATATTCAGAAGTATAGTGCTCGACTTCCATTGTAAAAGGAAACATGGTCAAGGTGGGGTACGAGGATTATATCACTCCAGTGCTGAAAGAGCTTCACTGGCTGCCCGTTTGTTTCTGGGCATGATTCATAATGCTGATTCTTATATTTAAAGGCCTAAATGGCTTGGGGACAGGGTACTGAAGGACCAACTCTTCCCCTCCTCCCACATTGTTCAGCTCAACAATGAAAATCTGCCTCAAACCCTGCCCTCTGTGCCCCTGCCTTTAGAGATGCAGGGGGAACCAGTGACAGGGCCTTTTCAGTAGTGGCCCCTTGCTTATGGCATGCCCTCCCCCTTGAGGCTTGCCTGGCACCTGCATTGTTTTCTTTTAGGCACCAGGGTAAAATGTTTCTGTTCACGCAGGCTTTTAATTAAGGGGATGATTTAAAGAAAAAAGAAAAAAAAACTATTTTAGCCTGGAAACTGTTATTTTAAGCTGCCCCTGGTCTGTTTTTATGACTGTTGTTTTTATACTGGGCTGGGACTATTTCAGTGCTAGACTTTAATTAATATATTTTAATGTTTTTGTTTTTATACTGTAAGCAGCCTCAAGCAGGTTCCTGGAGAGGGAGCATAAAAATGTTCTAAACAGACATAAAATAAATTCCTAGGAGGGCATTGCATGTGTAAAGTGCTGTGAAGTCGCGGGGGACTTACAGTGACCCCAGCAAGGGGCTTTCAAGGCAAGTGAGAAGCAGAGTACCCCTTGGTGGTCTCCCTTCCAAGTACTGACCCTGCTTAGCTTCCAAGATCTGATGAGAACAGGCTATACAATGCTGCCTTCCCTCCCAAGAGGGTATTACAACAACATATTTTTGAATGTTTTAGCTAATCTCTGATACCTACCTGGAGATTTTGGGGGGTGGTGCCTGGGGAGGGTGGTGTTTGGGATGGGGAGGGACCTCAGCAGAGGTCATTTCGGGGGGGATCGCGGGGGAACGCAGTTCCCCCGGGTGAGGTGTGGGGGGCGGGGCACATGATGAAGCCCCGCCCCCTGCTTCCGGCCGCCCCGCTTCCGGCCCTCATTTAGCCAGGAGGAGGCAGGAGAAGAGGGAGGGTAAGTTGCTTCCTCCCCGCCTCTCCCCACCCCTGCCTGCCTGGGGCCAGGGAGGGCCTTCGCGGGGCTTCCTTGCACATCCGCCGGCCTTGCAGGTCCACCGCCGGGCCCCTCATGGGGCTCGGCAGTGGAGCTGCTAGGCCGGCGGTGGCGGCCAGGACCGTTGGGGGCGGGGCGTGTGGCCTTATGACACACTTCCGGTGATGTCAGGGGGTGTGGCATATGCTAATGAGTTATGCTAATGACTTCCCCTAGCTCTTTTTCTATGAAACTACCCCTGCCAGGATGGATCTGCTCTGAGAAAAACCTCGTTCTGAGATTGGAACAAGACTGCATAAATCAAGGGAGGGGACAAAATGGCGTGGGGTTACGTGTCTTGCAAAATGCATGTGCCTTTCAAGATCCAGGTTTTCAAGTCACTTTGGGAAGTAACATCTCGCTTTTGACAGATTCAATCTGTGACGGCCCCGCCTGCCAGTCATGAAACCTGGACTCCATTCTGTGCCACCACACTATTGTAATTGTGCCAATCCATTAACTTGTTTTGGAAGCAAACGTAAGTCAGCAAAGCTGTTTGGATGAGTGAGGGGCCTGAAATATATCCTAAAGGAGAGCCAGTTTGGTGTAGTGGTTAAGTGCGTGGACTCCAATCCGGAAGAACCGGGTTTGATTCCCCACTCCTCCACATGCAGCTGCTGGTGTGACCTTGGGTCAGTCACAAGTTCTCCCAGAGCTGTTCTCTCAAGGGCAGTTCTCGGGAGAGCTCTCGCAGCCCTACCTGCCTCACAGGGTGTCTGTTGTGGGGAGGGGAATGGGAAGGAGATTGTAAGCCCCTCTGAGGCTCCTTTGGGTAGTGAAGGGTGGGGCATAAATCCAGTCTCCTCCTCCTCCTCTTCTTCTTCCTGCCTTGCTCGGGTCATGCAAACTGAGGGCCACAGCTTCCTCGATTGAGTCGATCCGTCCCATACTGGGTCTTCCACTTTTCCTTCTGCCTTCAACTTTTTCTAGCGTTATTGTCTTTTCCTGTGAGTCTTGTCTTCTCACAATGCGATCAAAGTACGCTAGCCATTTTAACTTCTGGGGAGAATTCAGGCTTGATTTGATCTACAACCCACTAACGTTGACTTCTAAATACTGAGCAGTCAAGGTCCATCAGAGAGCACCCTACTACAGTGATGGCGAACCTTTTAGAGACCGAGTGCCCAAACTGCAACCCAAAACCCGCTTATTTATCGCAAAGTGCCAATACGGCAATTTAACCTGAATACTGAGGTGTTACTTGAGAAAAAACGACTCATGCATTAACTTAAGATGATCCAAACAAAGTAAGGAAAGCAATCCCAAATGCTTTCATTTACTTTACATTATTTGGCAGAGAATTCGACACTTTAATGACGGTCTGGGCCTGGCTGGGGCGAGGGCACGCGTGCCCACAGAGAGGGCTCTGAGTGCCACCTCTGGCACCCGTGCCATAGGTTCGCCACCACTGCCCTACTACCTCAAAATGTGGTTCAAGTCAGTGTACCACCTGGGAAGGGGGGAAACCATGAGAGAAAAATGCTATTTTGAAGTCAGGCACACGGATATACAGTCTGACGCCCCACCTACACATTACAAAGTCCCGGTGTTCGATGTGTGTCACCTTGTGCTTGAGATGCGGGCTTGTTCCTCATCTGTTCAAGCCTCCACATTTAGAAACAATTTCTTACCCAAGACACCAGCACAGGTTTGCCAACCCCCAGGTGTGTCAAACAACAAATATATACACTGCAGAAACCTTATTTATAAGTTAAAGTGTTCTATATGTTCCATCTTATAAAGTGCATTGTGTATTATTCATAATATTCTAAAACAGGTATATATATTCATTACATACAATAGCAACAATAATAATCAGTTTGTACAATCTAATAGCTACCAGTCAATTTACATCCTTTTTACACAATCAACCCCAACGGGAGTTTCTAGAATTGCACACCCGCTTCTCCTTGCTTGAAAGTCTTATAAAGGGGGAAGTTTTCTTTTGTGGTTACATTGAAGTTTAAATTGATGTTTGTTGCTGGTCCTACAAAAGGCCCATTAAGCAGCTGACAATCATGCCTTGAGAAAGACAGGAGTGCTCCATCTATGATTGTCAGCTGCTTAATGGGACTTTCCCAGAATTAGAACTCATCTCCAGGCAACAGAGATCAGTTCCACTGGAGAAAATGGCTGCTTTGGAGGGTAGATTCTATGGCATTATATCCCACTGGGGTCCCCCCAGGCTTGACTCCCCAAATCTCCAGATATTTCCCAGCCCAGAGTTGGCAACCCCACAAAAGCAGACTGCAAAATACACTCAGGTCCGGATTTAGACTTGCTGAGGCCCTAAGCTATACAAAACCCAGAGGCCCCCTACTGTTTTAAATCACATCAGCTGGTCTCAGAAAAATTTAAAATATATACGCCTTTTTAATATTTGAAATCATTTTTTATATTGTGTTTTTATTCAAGTCCCCAGCAGATTGCGAGGCCCTAAGCTGTAGCTTATTTAGCTTATGCGTAAATCCGGCACTGAATACACTCCTCACAAGGAAACCAAGTTTTGTAAAAGGCTGCCCCTGGAACTGCCTGCCACTTGATAAAGGGCTCGTAAAACCATGATGTGCCTGGAAAGAATATAAATCGTGAAGGTTCTCTCCGGGCAATGGATAATCAGCCTTTTTCCCCCTTCTCTTGCAAGGAGCGTCCAATATGTTCCTTTGTTATTTGTTCAGCTCTGACTTTGCAACATATTTTTAGCATGGTAAGCCTTGCTCTGGATTTAGCAGAGGGGAAACAGAGATGCACGTTGCCAAAAAAAACCCACGGTTCCCGAGGCTGATTGCGGGGACAACTTCGTCTGTCCGATTCACTCCGAAACATAAATCTGTTTGTCGCCGGCACGGTTCCTAAGGCACACGGTCACAAGTCTTTTTTGGGAAGGGCCCCTCCAGGAAAAGACCGCTCAGTAGTGAATCAGTGAAGCTTCGGCTGCAGATCTAGAATTACCCTTACAGCTGTTGCTGAGCTTCCGCATGTCATTCTCCCCCACCATTCCTCCCGGCCGGGCCAGTGTGTCATATTAAAAGGTGATCAGCTTACACATATGCTCCAGAATGGATTCCCTAAGCTTTGTAACCCTGTAGCTATATATAAAAACCCCTCTTGCTGTAGAAAGCAAACGAGAGCCATCTGCGTCACCGGCCGGACCTCTATCTTCTTCGTGTTCTTTTTGAAAGCGGGGGAATATCCCGTGTGGGCTCCAGCTGGGAAATAGTGAAGGGACTGGCTGATGTCCACCATGGCGCTGCCTTTCGACCAGGCCGAAGAGATGCGTCTCTACCAACAGACTCTCCTCCAGGACGGGCTCAAAGATATGCTTGATCACGGCAAATTCCTCGACTGTGTCTTGAAAGTCAAGGAGAAGGAATTCCCGTGTCATCGGCTGGTGCTCGCCGCTTGCAGCCCTTATTTCAGGGCCATGTTCCTCTCGGAGATGGAGGAAAGCAAGAAAAGGGAGGTCAGCTTGGAGGATGTTGACCCTGAAGTTGTGGGTATGATCCTCCACTACATCTATACTTCTGAGCTGGAGATAACCGAGCAGAACGTCCAGGACATTTTCTCCGTGGCCAACTTGTTCCAGATCCCTTCCATCTTTACCGTCTGCGTCTCCTTCCTTCAGAAGCGGCTTTGCCTCAGCAACTGCTTGGCCGTTTTCAGGCTCGGACTGATGCTGGATTGCGCCCGCCTGGCGGTGGCTGCCCGGGATTTCATCTGCCACCGCTTTGCCCTGATCTCCCGTGACGACGAGTTCTACCAGATCTCCGCCGATGAGCTCATCGCTATCATCTCCAGCGATTCCCTTAACGTCGAGAAAGAGGAGTCCGTCTTTGAGGTGGTGATGAAGTGGGCCGCGGCCAAGGATCCTGAGAACCGGGCAAAGGCCCTTCCGGTGGTCTTTGAGAGCATCCGCTTCCGCCTCATGGACAAGGATTACCTCAAGAACAAGGTGGAGAAACACGCCTTAGTCAAGTCCAGCCCCGAACTTCTCAAGAAGATCCAGATGGTGAAGGATGCTCACGAGGGGAAACTCACAGTGGTGAAAAAGACACCCAGGAAGAAAATGGCGGACAAAAAAGCAGGGGACAATGTCATAAACGGAGGTGTCGATGAAGAGGAGGACAAAGAAGAGGATGTCCTTCCCGGGATCTTAAATGATACGATGCGTTTCGGGATGTTCCTTCAAGACCTCATTTTCATGATCAGTGACTCGGGGGCCGTGGCCTACGATCCAGCGGCAAACGAATGCTACTTTGCCTCCGTCTCTGCGCAGATCCCAAAGAACCATGTCAGCCTGGTCACCCGTGAGAATCAGGTTTTCATAGCAGGGGGGCTGTACTACAACGAGGACAGTAAAGAGGATCCCATGAACTCCTATTTCTTGCAGGTATTGGGTGGATTTCCTGCCCGTGAGCTGGAAACAACAGGGAGCTTTTGGTTTCTGGGCAAAGAGATGAACAAGCTTCCACTTGGATTAGAGAGGCAGCCTGATTTTATTTGGGATCAGGTTGGGTATGGGTTCAGGTCCATTCCGATTCCAACTGGTTTGATTCCATTTCAGGTGTGGGTGCTGGCTGGGGGTCCCACTCCCCCTGGGGGACAGATCCCCTGCTCCCGTTGCCCACTGCTGCTCCAAGCACTGGGAGAAAAATTTTAAAAACCCTGCAGCATCAAATGCAGCACTACATCAGGAGTGATATAGGGCAGTAATAGGAATTGCCGGAAATTCTATGGTAGAACCACAGAGTTTCTGGTCATACCATAGAGTTTCTCTTTTTGGTGATTCCTAGAGCTACACTATGTCACTACTGCTCTCTTCTACGGGACGAGACATGGCGCCACAGCCATCATAGAATCACAGAGTTGGAAGGGGCCATACAGGCCATCTAGTCCAACCCCCTGCTCGATGCACAACATTGCAGCCTTGCCCATATCGGTGCCCACAGCCGTCCCGACACTTTCTGGCTGCTTTGGTGCTGGCCTAGAATTGTAAAGCAAGAAATTGCAAGTAGATAAATAGGGACCACTTTGGTGGGAAGGGAACAGCGTTCCGTGCGCCTCGGTGTTTAGTCATGCCGGCCACATGACCATGGAAACGTTTTCAGACAGCGCTGGCTCTCCGGCTTGGAAACGGAGATGAGCACCGCAACCCTAGAGTCGGACTCGACTGGCTTTCGAGCAAGGGAACCTTGACCTTTAACTATGCTTGAGAAAAGCAGTTATCTTTTTAATAACCTAGGAATTGTCCGGGGGGAGGGGATCAAACCAAGAGTCCAGCAAGCCTAGCGCTGAGTAGGGTTGGAAGCTCTGGGTCGGGAAATGCCTGGAGATTTTGGGGGGTGGAGCCTGAGGAGGGCGGGGTTTGAGGAGGGGAGGGACCTCAGTATGGCAGAATGCCACAGAGTCCAGGCTCCAAGCAGCCATTTTCTCTGGGGGAGCTGATCTCTGCCATCTGGAGATAAATTGTAATTCCTGGAGATCTCCAGGCCCTGCCTTGAGGTTGGACACCCAACCTCATCCCTGAGCCAATGCCACAAGGGCTTGGCTTGGACCTGCCCACTGGTGGGGCAGCTACGGCAGCAATGAGTGTGCTGCATTTGGGTTGACCAAGTACGTTGAATCAGCTCTTGGTGGGGCTTCTCTGCCATCTGACTCAGCATGCGGGATTCAGACGTAGCCTGTCTTTGTCAACTCCTGAGATGGAAGAAGAAGAAGAAGAGAAGAGATTGGATTTATACCCAGCCCTTCACTACCCGAAGGTGTCTCAGAGCAGCTTACAAACTCCTTTCCCTTCCCCTCCCCACAACAGACACCCTGTGAGGTAGGCGGGGCTGAGAGAGCTCTGACAGAAACGGCTCTTTTTCAAGGATAGCTCTTATCAGAACTACGGCTTGCCCAAGGTCATCCAGCAGGTGCAAGTGGAGGAATGGGGAGTCCAACACGGTTCTCCCAGATCAGCGTCCGCGCACTTAACCACTACACCAAACAGAAACACAAATGAGCTGGATGGGGACCCCGTCTGGGTGGAAAGGCAGCACAGAAATGTTGTAAGTAAATAAATAAATAAAGTGGGCCTATTTATCTGGATGGCTACAGCAGGCTTAATTCTCCAGTTGGGCCTATTTATCTGGATGGCTACAGCAGGCTTAATTCTCCAGTTGGATTCCCCACTCCTCCACATGCAGCTGCTGGTGTGACCTTGGGTCAGTCATAAGTTCTTTCCGAGCTGTTCTCTCAAGAGCAGTTCTCAGGAGAGCTCTCTCAGCCCCACCTCCCTCACAGGGTGTCTGTTGTGGGGAGGGGAAAGGAAAGGAGTTTGTAAGCCGCTCTGAGGCTCCTTTGGGTAGTGAAGGACGGGGTATAAATCCAATCTCTTCTTCTTCTTCAACTGTGTTAGTCATTGATATAAGATTCTCACTATTGATACCAGCCTGCATAACCATCGAGAGCACTTGGCACATATTTTTTTTCATTAATCCTTACAACAACCCTGCAAGTTAGGGCGGTATGATCGTCCTCTGTATTGTAGGTGGAGGGCTGAGGCAGACAGCCAGGCTTGTCTGTGTCCATGTAACAAAATGATGAGTGAGGTGACACTTGAACCCGGGACTTCTTAACACCCATAAGACCAGCGGTTTGGGAGCTTGCCATCTTCTGCACAGTCTTTGTCTTTGTTTCTGTTCTGAAACCCGTTCTACCACAGATAGCAGATTAAAATGTCGTCCTAAGTTTTTAATTATTAGCTTTTATTTTGGGTGGTGGTGGTGGTTCTGTTTCAAATTAGGTTTGCCAGCCTCCACATGGAGCTCGGAGATCTTCTAGAATTACAGGTCACCTCCAGACTACAGAGAACAGTTCCCCTCGAAAAAATGGATGGTTTGGAGGGTGGACTCTGTGGCCTTATACCCAGCTGAGGCCCCTCCCCAGGTTCCATCCTGAAATCTCCAGGAATTTCCCAAACTAGAGTTGGCAACCCTGTTTGAAATGCATGCTACGCTGTTTGTATGGCTGCAACAGTATGCCTTGCCATTTTTAAATGTGGCTACTGCTGCTTTCCTTGCTTTAACAGTGGCAGAGCAACTGCTTTGCACACAGAAAGTCCCCAGTTCTGTCCTCAGCATCTCTTGATCATAGGTAAAGGTAAAGGTTCCCTTGCTCGAAAGCCAGTCGAATCCGACTCTAGGGTTGCGGTGCTCATCTCCGTTTCCAAGCCGAAGAGCCAGCGCTGTCCGAAGACGTTTCCATGGTCATGTGGCCCGCATGACTAAACACCAAGGCGCACGGAACTCTGTTACCTTCCCACTGAAGTGGTACCTATTTATCTACTTGCAATTCCTTGCTTTCGAACTGCTAGGTTGGCAGGAGCTGGAACTAGAGATGGGAGCTCACTCCATCATGCGGCACCCAGGTCTCGAACTGCTGAACTACTGACCTTCCACAGCCTGCAGTTCAGCATCTTAACCACTTGAGCCACCGCAGCTCCCTCTCGATCATAGCTGACATGAAAACCTTTTACCCAAGACCCTGGAGAGCATTTTAGACTAGGGATGAGCATGAACCAGCTGACAATTCTGGCTGGTTCGTGGCTCAAGAAACAATGTTCGCGAACTGAACATCCGCCACGAACTTTCACAAATTTTGTATGCAGCTCATGGCGGTTCGTGAAGAGCCCTTCCATTCCCCAACAGATGCCCTTTGTTAAAAATCTCTAGAGACAGAGGCTTTACATTCACTTCGGAAGACCCACTTGACAATCCAGAAATAACTAGTTTGGTGTAGTGGTTAAGTGCGCGGACTCTAATCTCGGAGAACCGGGTTTGATTCCCCACTCCTCCACATGCAGCTGCTGGTGTGACCTTGGGTCACAAATTCTTTCAGAGCTGTTCTCTCAAGGGCACTTCTCTCAGCGCTCTCTCAGCCCCACCTACCTCCCAGGGTGTCTGTGTGGGGAGAAAAGGGAAAGGAGATTGTAAGCCACTCTGGGACTCCTTCGGGTAGTGAAGGGCAGGGTATAAATCCAATCTCCTCCTCCTCCTCTTCTTTTTCGTCTGTACTCTTCCTTGTTGATGTGGGATGTGCAGTATCTAGAGTTGCCAGGATCCCCCTGGCCACCAGCGCAGGATAGGGGAGGCCGGGTTGCCAGATCTAGGTTGGGAAACTCCTGGAGATTTGGGGATGGATCCTGGGGAGGGTGGAGTTTGGGGGTGGGAGGGACCTAAGGCAGGGTACAATGTGGGGTTGCTGGCAATGTTCCCTCTAGGCTGCGGAGTCTTGTGAGCAAAAATTCTACTTCGCGAGCTACTAGCATTAAAGTTGTGAGCAAGTGATTTGGCTACGGCATAAATCAGTTTGCTCTGGAGCCGTCCTTCCCGAGCTAAGACAAACATGCACGAGCCGGAGGCTAAAAAACTGTGAGCTACCTGACACTAACTCAGCTTAGAGGGAACACTGGTTGCTGGGGGTGGTGGCCGGGGGGTAGAGTTGCTGGATATAGACTGGGGAACTCCTGGAGACTTGGAGATGAATCCTGGGAAGGAGAGGGACCTCCGTGGGGTCCAATGCCCTGGAGTCTATCCTCCCGAAGCATCCATTTTCTCCAAGAGAACTGATCTCTTTAGTCTGGAGCTGTGATTCCAGGGGTCTACAGGTCCCCCCTGGAGGCTGGCATACCTAAGCAGTGACTGTCTTATGCTCCTCTGCAGTATGACCACCTGGATTCGGACTGGCTGGGCATGCCTCCTCTGCCTTCCCCACGCTGCCTGTTTGGCCTCGGCGAGGCCGAAAACTCCATCTTCGTGATAGGAGGGCAAGAGCTCAAGGAGGG